>NW_028138702.1:0-80794 GCF_964270905.1 Leucopleurus acutus | reverse complement strand
CGTCGGCCCGTGTCTCTGTACGAGGACGCTGTGTAGTCCACGGACCCCTGGGCCTCCCGAGCAACGTCCAGCCCAGGAAGCCCTTCGGAGTACCCCTGTGCGTACGCCTATTGATCGGCAGCATTTGCACACGCCCTTGGGAGAGCTAGATTTCCTCAGCTCTCCAGCAGCTTGCGGAACACGGTTCTAGCCAGTGCAGCGTGCCGTGGACTTCGGCCTCATCGCCCTTGTCTGAGCTGCACTGAGAAAATCCCTCTGCTTTTCAGTATCCCTAGCACCTCATCTCTGAAGTCACCCCACCGCAAGGAGGCATTCAACTAGTGCTCCCACTGCAACTAGAGCACCGTTCTCCGTGTAACACGGCCGGACTTTGGAAGCTGCCCTTCTAGGAACTCATACCCGAAGTCACCGTATCTCAGGGGGAAAGGCGGGCTTGCCTTCCAACTTCCACGAAAGCACAGGTCTCTGTGTAACACTTCAGGCTTTCAGTAGAGGCAAGGGAGCCTAGGAGACCAAAGGCATTCCTTGCTCTAGGCAGTTTGGTACACCCAGAGCACCCTGTGAAGAACGCTTGAAGCAAGTATGTACTAGGTCGCTTTTGCCTTGGCTAGAAAGCACAGATACTTATGCTCCGTGTCATCCTGGGGCTGGTGCCCGATGGGACCAGCCTTGTTTCCGCACCTTGAAGAATCCTCTATTGCGCCTTGAAGCTCCCTGAGAAACACTGCTGTTGCCGGGCCTCTTCTCACGGCAGGCATGGCTGTGAGAGGGAAGAGACGGTTTCACATGGAACCGGGGCACTCCACTTTCTCGGTCAGAGCTCATCCTGGCCTGTTGTATAGCTAAGGGGAAACTCCAAGTGAGGCCTAGCTTCGAAGGAGCACCCTGATATGCCACGCAGCAGGGTAGGAGTGCAGCAGCTTCCCTGAAGCCTTAGTTCTCTCTTCTGCTTCAGTGGAAGGGTTGGAAGCTCTTCGGGACTCCTAGACTCCTCCCGGCGGCACCCGTTTCCGTACAAGGACACGGAGTACCCCGAGGCTCTCCCGAGTCGAAGAGCAACATTCAGACCCGGAGGCACTTTGGAATACTCGCGTGTGTGCCGAGCGAAGGGCAGCAGCTTGCACACCGCCTCGGGGGAGCTAGATTTCCTCAGCACACCAACAGCCTCGGGAACACTGTGGTAGCTTGGGCAGCAGGCCACGGAAGGCTGCATCATTACTGTAGTCGGAGCTGCGCTGAGCAAAACGTCTTGCTTACAATTCCTTCTAGGACCTCATGCCTGAAGTCAGCCTACCTCAAGGAGTAAGTCGGCTTGCCGTCCAAGGGCCTCTAGAGCACAGTTTCTAGGGTAACGCTGCAGGCATTCGGAAGATGCACGTGGGCCTACGACACCTAAGGCGTTCTTTCATTTAAGCAGTTCGCTACACGCGGGGCACCCTGCCTAGAGAAGATGATTCTCGAGGGACCCAGTGAGCAGCTAGGTCTCTTTGGACTTGTTAGAAACCACAGACGCTTCTTCTGCACGTAAACCTGGAAAAGGCAGCCCTCTGAGGCAAGCCTGGTCTTCCCGGCTTGAAAGCTCCATTCATGCGGCCTTGAAGCTTCCTGAACAACGCTGTGGTTGCTGGACTTGTACTCACTGCAGGCATGGCTCTGGAAGCAGCAGAGTTTTCTCGAAAGGAAGAGGGTGCTTTCAGGCCCTGGGCGGGAGCATACCCTGCCCTGCTCTAGAGCGAAGGGGAATCCCGACGTGGGCCGTAGCCTCTACCTAAGGCCCTGATTTGCCATCCAGAAGGGTAGTTTTGCGGCCTTTTCCTTGAGGCCTTTGTCGCACTCCTGCCCTCGTGTAACGGTACTAATCCTGTCAGGACTCCTGGCCCCCTCGCGTCAGCACCCGTGTCCCTACAAGAACTCTGAGTACCCTCAGGCTCCCCTGGGCCTGCTGGGCCACACTCAGACACGTAGGCCCTTCTGGGTGCCCCTGGCTAGGCCCAGTGAAGCGTAACACGCTGCACTCTCTCCTGGGGGGAGCTAGATTGCTTCAGCTCACCAACGGATTCAGGAACACGGTTCTAGCAAGTCCAGCATGCCACGGAAGTCGGCCACATTGCCCTGGTCCGAGCTGTACTGAGAAGAACTCTGCGCTTGCTAGTCCCTCTAGGCACTCACACCTGAAGTCACCGCAGCTCAGGTGCAAAGGCGGCCTGCGTTACAAATTCCGCCAAAGCGCAGATCTCTGTGGAACACTTCAGGGTTTCGGTAGATGCACGGGACCCTGCGAGACCTAGGGCACTCTGTGGTCCCGGCAGTTCGCTACACGCAGAACGTCCTGTGTAAGGAAAGTTGAATCAGGGAAGAGCCAAGTATGTCGCTAGGTCTCTTTTGACTTGACAGAAGTGCCTTGACAGGCACTTAGGCTGCGTGTCTTCCTGGAGCTGCTGCCTGATGGGACTGGCCTCGTTTCGGCACCTTGAGAGGTCCTGTTAACGCGCCTCGCAGCTCCCTGGAAAACACTGCTGTTGTCGGGCCTCCTCTCACGGCAGGCATGGCTGCGAGAGGGAAAAGACGGTTTCGCGAGGAACCGGGGCATTCCAGTTTCTCGGTCAGAGCTCATCCTGTCCTGTTCGGTAGCTAAGGGGAAGCTCCAAGTGAGGCCTAGCTTCGAAGGAGGGCCCTGACATGCCGTGCAGCAGGGTAGGAGTGCAGCAGCTCCCAGGAGGCCTTAGCTCTCTCTTCTGCTTCAGTGGAACGGTAGTAAGCTTTCCGGGTCTCCCAGACTCCTCGCGGCAGCACCCGTTTCCGTACAAGGACACTGAGGACCCCCGGGCTCCCCTGAGCTGAAGAGCCACATTCACACCCCTAGACACTTCGGAGTACCCGTGTGCGTGCCGAGTGAAGGGCAGCAGCTTTCACGCTGCCTCGGGGGAGCTAGATTGCCTCAGCTCACCAACAGCCTCAGGAACATATTCGTAGCTCTAGTTGCAGAAGGCCATGGAAGTGTGCCTCATTACCGTAGTCAGAGCTGTACTGAGAGAAGCACTTTGCTTACAATTCCCTCCAGGACCTCATACCTGAAGTCAACCTAACTCAAGGAGAATGTCGGCTTGGGGAGGGCGGGGGTGGTGGGGGGAGGGATTCCAAGTGCAACCAGAGCACAGTTTCTGGTGTAAAGCCGCAGGCTTTGGGACGATTCGCAGGACCCAAGAAACCTAGCGCATTCTTTCGTTCAGGCCGTTCACCTCAGGAAGAATACCCTGCATAGAAAAGTTGACTGTGGAAGGACTCCGTGAGAAGCTAGGTCTCTTTGACTTGGTAGAAACCACGGAAGAGTCTGCCCCATGTCAACCTGGAAATGGCCGTTTGAGACAAGCCTTGCTTTCCCGCCTTGAAAGCTGCATTTATGCGGCCCCGAAGCTACCTGGAAAGCACTGCTGTGGCCCGGATTCTCATCCGTGCAGGCGTGGCTCTGAGAAGAGAAAGCGTTTCCATGAAAGAAACAGGGTGCCTTCCCGTTGCTGTTTGGGAGCTCATCCTCCCTGCCCTATAGTTACCTTAAAACTCCACTGAGCAGAAGCCTCAAATGAAGGCCCTGAATTGCAGGCAGAATGGTAGGCGCGCGGCAGTTTCCATGAGGCGGTAGTCGTTGCCCTTCCTTAGTGTAACGCTGCTAAGCTTCTCAGGATTCCTAGGCGCCTCGCGTCGGCCCGTGTCTCTGTACGAGGACGCTGTGTAGTCCACGGACCCCTGGGCCTCCCGAGCAACGTCCAGCCCAGGAAGCCCTTCGGAGTACCCCTGTGCGTACGCCTATTGATCGGCAGCATTTGCACACGCCCTTGGGAGAGCTAGATTTCCTCAGCTCTCCAGCAGCTTGCGGAACACGGTTCTAGCCAGTGCAGCGTGCCGTGGACTTCGGCCTCATCGCCCTTGTCTGAGCTGCACTGAGAAAATCCCTCTGCTTTTCAGTATCCCTAGCACCTCATCTCTGAAGTCACCCCACCGCAAGGAGGCATTCAACTAGTGCTCCCACTGCAACTAGAGCACCGTTCTCCGTGTAACACGGCCGGACTTTGGAAGCTGCCCTTCTAGGAACTCATACCCGAAGTCACCGTATCTCAGGGGGAAAGGCGGGCTTGCCTTCCAACTTCCACGAAAGCACAGGTCTCTGTGTAACACTTCAGGCTTTCAGTAGAGGCAAGGGAGCCTAGGAGACCAAAGGCATTCCTTGCTCTAGGCAGTTTGGTACACCCAGAGCACCCTGTGAAGAACGCTTGAAGCAAGTATGTACTAGGTCGCTTTTGCCTTGGCTAGAAAGCACAGATACTTATGCTCCGTGTCATCCTGGGGCTGGTGCCCGATGGGACCAGCCTTGTTTCCGCACCTTGAAGAATCCTCTATTGCGCCTTGAAGCTCCCTGAGAAACACTGCTGTTGCCGGGCCTCTTCTCACGGCAGGCATGGCTGTGAGAGGGAAGAGACGGTTTCACATGGAACCGGGGCACTCCACTTTCTCGGTCAGAGCTCATCCTGGCCTGTTGTATAGCTAAGGGGAAACTCCAAGTGAGGCCTAGCTTCGAAGGAGCACCCTGATATGCCACGCAGCAGGGTAGGAGTGCAGCAGCTTCCCTGAGGCCTTAGTTCTCTCTTCTGCTTCAGTGGAAGGGTTGGAAGCTCTTCGGGACTCCTAGACTCCTCCCGGCGGCACCCGTTTCCGTACAAGGACACGGAGTACCCCGAGGCTCTCCCGAGTCGAAGAGCAACATTCAGACCCGGAGGCACTTTGGAATACTCGCGTGTGTGCCGAGCGAAGGGCAGCAGCTTGCACACCGCCTCGGGGGAGCTAGATTTCCTCAGCACACCAACAGCCTCGGGAACACTGTGGTAGCTTGGGCAGCAGGCCACGGAAGGCTGCATCATTACTGTAGTCGGAGCTGCGCTGAGCAAAACGTCTTGCTTACAATTCCTTCTAGGACCTCATGCCTGAAGTCAGCCTACCTCAAGGAGTAAGTCGGCTTGCCGTCCAAGGGCCTCTAGAGCACAGTTTCTAGGGTAACGCTGCAGGCATTCGGAAGATGCACGTGGGCCTACGACACCTAAGGCGTTCTTTCATTTAAGCAGTTCGCTACACGCGGGGCACCCTGCCTAGAGAAGATGATTCTCGAGGGACCCAGTGAGCAGCTAGGTCTCTTTGGACTTGTTAGAAACCACAGACGCTTCTTCTGCACGTAAACCTGGAAAAGGCAGCCCTCTGAGGCAAGCCTGGTCTTCCCGGCTTGAAAGCTCCATTCATGCGGCCTTGAAGCTTCCTGAACAACGCTGTGGTTGCTGGACTTGTACTCACTGCAGGCATGGCTCTGGAAGCAGCAGAGTTTTCTCGAAAGGAAGAGGGTGCTTTCAGGCCCTGGGCGGGAGCATACCCTGCCCTGCTCTAGAGCGAAGGGGAATCCCGACGTGGGCCGTAGCCTCTACCTAAGGCCCTGATTTGCCATCCAGAAGGGTAGTTTTGCGGCCTTTTCCTTGAGGCCTTTGTCGCACTCCTGCCCTCGTGTAACGGTACTAATCCTGTCAGGACTCCTGGCCCCCTCGCGTCAGCACCCGTGTCCCTACAAGAACTCTGAGTACCCTCAGGCTCCCCTGGGCCTGCTGGGCCACACTCAGACACGTAGGCCCTTCTGGGTGCCCCTGGCTAGGCCCAGTGAAGCGTAACACGCTGCACTCTCTCCTGGGGGGAGCTAGATTGCTTCAGCTCACCAACGGATTCAGGAACACGGTTCTAGCAAGTCCAGCATGCCACGGAAGTCGGCCACATTGCCCTGGTCCGAGCTGTACTGAGAAGAACTCTGCGCTTGCTAGTCCCTCTAGGCACTCACACCTGAAGTCACCGCAGCTCAGGTGCAAAGGCGGCCTGCGTTACAAATTCCGCCAAAGCGCAGATCTCTGTGGAACACTTCAGGGTTTCGGTAGATGCACGGGACCCTGCGAGACCTAGGGCACTCTGTGGTCCCGGCAGTTCGCTACACGCAGAACGTCCTGTGTAAGGAAAGTTGAATCAGGGAAGAGCCAAGTATGTCGCTAGGTCTCTTTTGACTTGACAGAAGTGCCTTGACAGGCACTTAGGCTGCGTGTCTTCCTGGAGCTGCTGCCTGATGGGACTGGCCTCGTTTCGGCACCTTGAGAGGTCCTGTTAACGCGCCTCGCAGCTCCCTGGAAAACACTGCTGTTGTCGGGCCTCCTCTCACGGCAGGCATGGCTGCGAGAGGGAAAAGACGGTTTCGCGAGGAACCGGGGCATTCCAGTTTCTCGGTCAGAGCTCATCCTGTCCTGTTCGGTAGCTAAGGGGAAGCTCCAAGTGAGGCCTAGCTTCGAAGGAGGGCCCTGACATGCCGTGCAGCAGGGTAGGAGTGCAGCAGCTCCCAGGAGGCCTTAGCTCTCTCTTCTGCTTCAGTGGAACGGTAGTAAGCTTTCCGGGTCTCCCAGACTCCTCGCGGCAGCACCCGTTTCCGTACAAGGACACTGAGGACCCCCGGGCTCCCCTGAGCTGAAGAGCCACATTCACACCCCTAGACACTTCGGAGTACCCGTGTGCGTGCCGAGTGAAGGGCAGCAGCTTTCACGCTGCCTCGGGGGAGCTAGATTGCCTCAGCTCACCAACAGCCTCAGGAACATATTCGTAGCTCTAGTTGCAGAAGGCCATGGAAGTGTGCCTCATTACCGTAGTCAGAGCTGTACTGAGAGAAGCACTTTGCTTACAATTCCCTCCAGGACCTCATACCTGAAGTCAACCTAACTCAAGGAGAATGTCGGCTTGGGGAGGGCGGGGGTGGTGGGGGGAGGGATTCCAAGTGCAACCAGAGCACAGTTTCTGGTGTAAAGCCGCAGGCTTTGGGACGATTCGCAGGACCCAAGAAACCTAGCGCATTCTTTCGTTCAGGCCGTTCACCTCAGGAAGAATACCCTGCATAGAAAAGTTGACTGTGGAAGGACTCCGTGAGAAGCTAGGTCTCTTTGACTTGGTAGAAACCACGGAAGAGTCTGCCCCATGTCAACCTGGAAATGGCCGTTTGAGACAAGCCTTGCTTTCCCGCCTTGAAAGCTGCATTTATGCGGCCCCGAAGCTACCTGGAAAGCACTGCTGTGGCCCGGATTCTCATCCGTGCAGGCGTGGCTCTGAGAAGAGAAAGCGTTTCCATGAAAGAAACAGGGTGCCTTCCCGTTGCTGTTTGGGAGCTCATCCTCCCTGCCCTATAGTTACCTTAAAACTCCACTGAGCAGAAGCCTCAAATGAAGGCCCTGAATTGCAGGCAGAATGGTAGGCGCGCGGCAGTTTCCATGAGGTGGTAGTCGTTGCCCTTCCTTAGTGTAACGCTGCTAAGCTTCTCAGGATTCCTAGGCGCCTCGCGTCGGCCCGTGTCTCTGTACGAGGACGCTGTGTAGTCCACGGACCCCTGGGCCTCCCGAGCAACGTCCAGCCCAGGAAGCCCTTCGGAGTACCCCTGTGCGTACGCCTATTGATCGGCAGCATTTGCACACGCCCTTGGGAGAGCTAGATTTCCTCAGCTCTCCAGCAGCTTGCGGAACACGGTTCTAGCCAGTGCAGCGTGCCGTGGACTTCGGCCTCATCGCCCTTGTCTGAGCTGCACTGAGAAAATCCCTCTGCTTTTCAGTATCCCTAGCACCTCATCTCTGAAGTCACCCCACCGCAAGGAGGCATTCAACTAGTGCTCCCACTGCAACTAGAGCACCGTTCTCCGTGTAACACGGCCGGACTTTGGAAGCTGCCCTTCTAGGAACTCATACCCGAAGTCACCGTATCTCAGGGGGAAAGGCGGGCTTGCCTTCCAACTTCCACGAAAGCACAGGTCTCTGTGTAACACTTCAGGCTTTCAGTAGAGGCAAGGGAGCCTAGGAGACCAAAGGCATTCCTTGCTCTAGGCAGTTTGGTACACCCAGAGCACCCTGTGAAGAACGCTTGAAGCAAGTATGTACTAGGTCGCTTTTGCCTTGGCTAGAAAGCACAGATACTTATGCTCCGTGTCATCCTGGGGCTGGTGCCCGATGGGACCAGCCTTGTTTCCGCACCTTGAAGAATCCTCTATTGCGCCTTGAAGCTCCCTGAGAAACACTGCTGTTGCCGGGCCTCTTCTCACGGCAGGCATGGCTGTGAGAGGGAAGAGACGGTTTCACATGGAACCGGGGCACTCCACTTTCTCGGTCAGAGCTCATCCTGGCCTGTTGTATAGCTAAGGGGAAACTCCAAGTGAGGCCTAGCTTCGAAGGAGCACCCTGATATGCCACGCAGCAGGGTAGGAGTGCAGCAGCTTCCCTGAGGCCTTAGTTCTCTCTTCTGCTTCAGTGGAAGGGTTGGAAGCTCTTCGGGACTCCTAGACTCCTCCCGGCGGCACCCGTTTCCGTACAAGGACACGGAGTACCCCGAGGCTCTCCCGAGTCGAAGAGCAACATTCAGACCCGGAGGCACTTTGGAATACTCGCGTGTGTGCCGAGCGAAGGGCAGCAGCTTGCACACCGCCTCGGGGGAGCTAGATTTCCTCAGCACACCAACAGCCTCGGGAACACTGTGGTAGCTTGGGCAGCAGGCCACGGAAGGCTGCATCATTACTGTAGTCGGAGCTGCGCTGAGCAAAACGTCTTGCTTACAATTCCTTCTAGGACCTCATGCCTGAAGTCAGCCTACCTCAAGGAGTAAGTCGGCTTGCCGTCCAAGGGCCTCTAGAGCACAGTTTCTAGGGTAACGCTGCAGGCATTCGGAAGATGCACGTGGGCCTACGACACCTAAGGCGTTCTTTCATTTAAGCAGTTCGCTACACGCGGGGCACCCTGCCTAGAGAAGATGATTCTCGAGGGACCCAGTGAGCAGCTAGGTCTCTTTGGACTTGTTAGAAACCACAGACGCTTCTTCTGCACGTAAACCTGGAAAAGGCAGCCCTCTGAGGCAAGCCTGGTCTTCCCGGCTTGAAAGCTCCATTCATGCGGCCTTGAAGCTTCCTGAACAACGCTGTGGTTGCTGGACTTGTACTCACTGCAGGCATGGCTCTGGAAGCAGCAGAGTTTTCTCGAAAGGAAGAGGGTGCTTTCAGGCCCTGGGCGGGAGCATACCCTGCCCTGCTCTAGAGCGAAGGGGAATCCCGACGTGGGCCGTAGCCTCTACCTAAGGCCCTGATTTGCCATCCAGAAGGGTAGTTTTGCGGCCTTTTCCTTGAGGCCTTTGTCGCACTCCTGCCCTCGTGTAACGGTACTAATCCTGTCAGGACTCCTGGCCCCCTCGCGTCAGCACCCGTGTCCCTACAAGAACTCTGAGTACCCTCAGGCTCCCCTGGGCCTGCTGGGCCACACTCAGACACGTAGGCCCTTCTGGGTGCCCCTGGCTAGGCCCAGTGAAGCGTAACACGCTGCACTCTCTCCTGGGGGGAGCTAGATTGCTTCAGCTCACCAACGGATTCAGGAACACGGTTCTAGCAAGTCCAGCATGCCACGGAAGTCGGCCACATTGCCCTGGTCCGAGCTGTACTGAGAAGAACTCTGCGCTTGCTAGTCCCTCTAGGCACTCACACCTGAAGTCACCGCAGCTCAGGTGCAAAGGCGGCCTGCGTTACAAATTCCGCCAAAGCGCAGATCTCTGTGGAACACTTCAGGGTTTCGGTAGATGCACGGGACCCTGCGAGACCTAGGGCACTCTGTGGTCCCGGCAGTTCGCTACACGCAGAACGTCCTGTGTAAGGAAAGTTGAATCAGGGAAGAGCCAAGTATGTCGCTAGGTCTCTTTTGACTTGACAGAAGTGCCTTGACAGGCACTTAGGCTGCGTGTCTTCCTGGAGCTGCTGCCTGATGGGACTGGCCTCGTTTCGGCACCTTGAGAGGTCCTGTTAACGCGCCTCGCAGCTCCCTGGAAAACACTGCTGTTGTCGGGCCTCCTCTCACGGCAGGCATGGCTGCGAGAGGGAAAAGACGGTTTCGTGAGGAACCGGGGCATTCCAGTTTCTCGGTCAGAGCTCATCCTGTCCTGTTCGGTAGCTAAGGGGAAGCTCCAAGTGAGGCCTAGCTTCGAAGGAGGGCCCTGACATGCCGTGCAGCAGGGTAGGAGTGCAGCAGCTCCCAGGAGGCCTTAGCTCTCTCTTCTGCTTCAGTGGAACGGTAGTAAGCTTTCCGGGTCTCCCAGACTCCTCGCGGCAGCACCCGTTTCCGTACAAGGACACTGAGGACCCCCGGGCTCCCCTGAGCTGAAGAGCCACATTCACACCCCTAGACACTTCGGAGTACCCGTGTGCGTGCCGAGTGAAGGGCAGCAGCTTTCACGCTGCCTCGGGGGAGCTAGATTGCCTCAGCTCACCAACAGCCTCAGGAACATATTCGTAGCTCTAGTTGCAGAAGGCCATGGAAGTGTGCCTCATTACCGTAGTCAGAGCTGTACTGAGAGAAGCACTTTGCTTACAATTCCCTCCAGGACCTCATACCTGAAGTCAACCTAACTCAAGGAGAATGTCGGCTTGGGGAGGGCGGGGGTGGTGGGGGGAGGGATTCCAAGTGCAACCAGAGCACAGTTTCTGGTGTAAAGCCGCAGGCTTTGGGACGATTCGCAGGACCCAAGAAACCTAGCGCATTCTTTCGTTCAGGCCGTTCACCTCAGGAAGAATACCCTGCATAGAAAAGTTGACTGTGGAAGGACTCCGTGAGAAGCTAGGTCTCTTTGACTTGGTAGAAACCACGGAAGAGTCTGCCCCATGTCAACCTGGAAATGGCCGTTTGAGACAAGCCTTGCTTTCCCGCCTTGAAAGCTGCATTTATGCGGCCCCGAAGCTACCTGGAAAGCACTGCTGTGGCCCGGATTCTCATCCGTGCAGGCGTGGCTCTGAGAAGAGAAAGCGTTTCCATGAAAGAAACAGGGTGCCTTCCCGTTGCTGTTTGGGAGCTCATCCTCCCTGCCCTATAGTTACCTTAAAACTCCACTGAGCAGAAGCCTCAAATGAAGGCCCTGAATTGCAGGCAGAATGGTAGGCGCGCGGCAGTTTCCATGAGGCGGTAGTCGTTGCCCTTCCTTAGTGTAACGCTGCTAAGCTTCTCAGGATTCCTAGGCGCCTCGCGTCGGCCCGTGTCTCTGTACGAGGACGCTGTGTAGTCCACGGACCCCTGGGCCTCCCGAGCAACGTCCAGCCCAGGAAGCCCTTCGGAGTACCCCTGTGCGTACGCCTATTGATCGGCAGCATTTGCACACGCCCTTGGGAGAGCTAGATTTCCTCAGCTCTCCAGCAGCTTGCGGAACACGGTTCTAGCCAGTGCAGCGTGCCGTGGACTTCGGCCTCATCGCCCTTGTCTGAGCTGCACTGAGAAAATCCCTCTGCTTTTCAGTATCCCTAGCACCTCATCTCTGAAGTCACCCCACCGCAAGGAGGCATTCAACTAGTGCTCCCACTGCAACTAGAGCACCGTTCTCCGTGTAACACGGCCGGACTTTGGAAGCTGCCCTTCTAGGAACTCATACCCGAAGTCACCGTATCTCAGGGGGAAAGGCGGGCTTGCCTTCCAACTTCCACGAAAGCACAGGTCTCTGTGTAACACTTCAGGCTTTCAGTAGAGGCAAGGGAGCCTAGGAGACCAAAGGCATTCCTTGCTCTAGGCAGTTTGGTACACCCAGAGCACCCTGTGAAGAACGCTTGAAGCAAGTATGTACTAGGTCGCTTTTGCCTTGGCTAGAAAGCACAGATACTTATGCTCCGTGTCATCCTGGGGCTGGTGCCCGATGGGACCAGCCTTGTTTCCGCACCTTGAAGAATCCTCTATTGCGCCTTGAAGCTCCCTGAGAAACACTGCTGTTGCCGGGCCTCTTCTCACGGCAGGCATGGCTGTGAGAGGGAAGAGACGGTTTCACATGGAACCGGGGCACTCCACTTTCTCGGTCAGAGCTCATCCTGGCCTGTTGTATAGCTAAGGGGAAACTCCAAGTGAGGCCTAGCTTCGAAGGAGCACCCTGATATGCCACGCAGCAGGGTAGGAGTGCAGCAGCTTCCCTGAGGCCTTAGTTCTCTCTTCTGCTTCAGTGGAAGGGTTGGAAGCTCTTCGGGACTCCTAGACTCCTCCCGGCGGCACCCGTTTCCGTACAAGGACACGGAGTACCCCGAGGCTCTCCCGAGTCGAAGAGCAACATTCAGACCCGGAGGCACTTTGGAATACTCGCGTGTGTGCCGAGCGAAGGGCAGCAGCTTGCACACCGCCTCGGGGGAGCTAGATTTCCTCAGCACACCAACAGCCTCGGGAACACTGTGGTAGCTTGGGCAGCAGGCCACGGAAGGCTGCATCATTACTGTAGTCGGAGCTGCGCTGAGCAAAACGTCTTGCTTACAATTCCTTCTAGGACCTCATGCCTGAAGTCAGCCTACCTCAAGGAGTAAGTCGGCTTGCCGTCCAAGGGCCTCTAGAGCACAGTTTCTAGGGTAACGCTGCAGGCATTCGGAAGATGCACGTGGGCCTACGACACCTAAGGCGTTCTTTCATTTAAGCAGTTCGCTACACGCGGGGCACCCTGCCTAGAGAAGATGATTCTCGAGGGACCCAGTGAGCAGCTAGGTCTCTTTGGACTTGTTAGAAACCACAGACGCTTCTTCTGCACGTAAACCTGGAAAAGGCAGCCCTCTGAGGCAAGCCTGGTCTTCCCGGCTTGAAAGCTCCATTCATGCGGCCTTGAAGCTTCCTGAACAACGCTGTGGTTGCTGGACTTGTACTCACTGCAGGCATGGCTCTGGAAGCAGCAGAGTTTTCTCGAAAGGAAGAGGGTGCTTTCAGGCCCTGGGCGGGAGCATACCCTGCCCTGCTCTAGAGCGAAGGGGAATCCCGACGTGGGCCGTAGCCTCTACCTAAGGCCCTGATTTGCCATCCAGAAGGGTAGTTTTGCGGCCTTTTCCTTGAGGCCTTTGTCGCACTCCTGCCCTCGTGTAACGGTACTAATCCTGTCAGGACTCCTGGCCCCCTCGCGTCAGCACCCGTGTCCCTACAAGAACTCTGAGTACCCTCAGGCTCCCCTGGGCCTGCTGGGCCACACTCAGACACGTAGGCCCTTCTGGGTGCCCCTGGCTAGGCCCAGTGAAGCGTAACACGCTGCACTCTCTCCTGGGGGGAGCTAGATTGCTTCAGCTCACCAACGGATTCAGGAACACGGTTCTAGCAAGTCCAGCATGCCACGGAAGTCGGCCACATTGCCCTGGTCCGAGCTGTACTGAGAAGAACTCTGCGCTTGCTAGTCCCTCTAGGCACTCACACCTGAAGTCACCGCAGCTCAGGTGCAAAGGCGGCCTGCGTTACAAATTCCGCCAAAGCGCAGATCTCTGTGGAACACTTCAGGGTTTCGGTAGATGCACGGGACCCTGCGAGACCTAGGGCACTCTGTGGTCCCGGCAGTTCGCTACACGCAGAACGTCCTGTGTAAGGAAAGTTGAATCAGGGAAGAGCCAAGTATGTCGCTAGGTCTCTTTTGACTTGACAGAAGTGCCTTGACAGGCACTTAGGCTGCGTGTCTTCCTGGAGCTGCTGCCTGATGGGACTGGCCTCGTTTCGGCACCTTGAGAGGTCCTGTTAACGCGCCTCGCAGCTCCCTGGAAAACACTGCTGTTGTCGGGCCTCCTCTCACGGCAGGCATGGCTGCGAGAGGGAAAAGACGGTTTCGCGAGGAACCGGGGCATTCCAGTTTCTCGGTCAGAGCTCATCCTGTCCTGTTCGGTAGCTAAGGGGAAGCTCCAAGTGAGGCCTAGCTTCGAAGGAGGGCCCTGACATGCCGTGCAGCAGGGTAGGAGTGCAGCAGCTCCCAGGAGGCCTTAGCTCTCTCTTCTGCTTCAGTGGAACGGTAGTAAGCTTTCCGGGTCTCCCAGACTCCTCGCGGCAGCACCCGTTTCCGTACAAGGACACTGAGGACCCCCGGGCTCCCCTGAGCTGAAGAGCCACATTCACACCCCTAGACACTTCGGAGTACCCGTGTGCGTGCCGAGTGAAGGGCAGCAGCTTTCACGCTGCCTCGGGGGAGCTAGATTGCCTCAGCTCACCAACAGCCTCAGGAACATATTCGTAGCTCTAGTTGCAGAAGGCCATGGAAGTGTGCCTCATTACCGTAGTCAGAGCTGTACTGAGAGAAGCACTTTGCTTACAATTCCCTCCAGGACCTCATACCTGAAGTCAACCTAACTCAAGGAGAATGTCGGCTTGGGGAGGGCGGGGGTGGTGGGGGGAGGGATTCCAAGTGCAACCAGAGCACAGTTTCTGGTGTAAAGCCGCAGGCTTTGGGACGATTCGCAGGACCCAAGAAACCTAGCGCATTCTTTCGTTCAGGCCGTTCACCTCAGGAAGAATACCCTGCATAGAAAAGTTGACTGTGGAAGGACTCCGTGAGAAGCTAGGTCTCTTTGACTTGGTAGAAACCACGGAAGAGTCTGCCCCATGTCAACCTGGAAATGGCCGTTTGAGACAAGCCTTGCTTTCCCGCCTTGAAAGCTGCATTTATGCGGCCCCGAAGCTACCTGGAAAGCACTGCTGTGGCCCGGATTCTCATCCGTGCAGGCGTGGCTCTGAGAAGAGAAAGCGTTTCCATGAAAGAAACAGGGTGCCTTCCCGTTGCTGTTTGGGAGCTCATCCTCCCTGCCCTATAGTTACCTTAAAACTCCACTGAGCAGAAGCCTCAAATGAAGGCCCTGAATTGCAGGCAGAATGGTAGGCGCGCGGCAGTTTCCATGAGGCGGTAGTCGTTGCCCTTCCTTAGTGTAACGCTGCTAAGCTTCTCAGGATTCCTAGGCGCCTCGCGTCGGCCCGTGTCTCTGTACGAGGACGCTGTGTAGTCCACGGACCCCTGGGCCTCCCGAGCAACGTCCAGCCCAGGAAGCCCTTCGGAGTACCCCTGTGCGTACGCCTATTGATCGGCAGCATTTGCACACGCCCTTGGGAGAGCTAGATTTCCTCAGCTCTCCAGCAGCTTGCGGAACACGGTTCTAGCCAGTGCAGCGTGCCGTGGACTTCGGCCTCATCGCCCTTGTCTGAGCTGCACTGAGAAAATCCCTCTGCTTTTCAGTATCCCTAGCACCTCATCTCTGAAGTCACCCCACCGCAAGGAGGCATTCAACTAGTGCTCCCACTGCAACTAGAGCACCGTTCTCCGTGTAACACGGCCGGACTTTGGAAGCTGCCCTTCTAGGAACTCATACCCGAAGTCACCGTATCTCAGGGGGAAAGGCGGGCTTGCCTTCCAACTTCCACGAAAGCACAGGTCTCTGTGTAACACTTCAGGCTTTCAGTAGAGGCAAGGGAGCCTAGGAGACCAAAGGCATTCCTTGCTCTAGGCAGTTTGGTACACCCAGAGCACCCTGTGAAGAACGCTTGAAGCAAGTATGTACTAGGTCGCTTTTGCCTTGGCTAGAAAGCACAGATACTTATGCTCCGTGTCATCCTGGGGCTGGTGCCCGATGGGACCAGCCTTGTTTCCGCACCTTGAAGAATCCTCTATTGCGCCTTGAAGCTCCCTGAGAAACACTGCTGTTGCCGGGCCTCTTCTCACGGCAGGCATGGCTGTGAGAGGGAAGAGACGGTTTCACATGGAACCGGGGCACTCCACTTTCTCGGTCAGAGCTCATCCTGGCCTGTTGTATAGCTAAGGGGAAACTCCAAGTGAGGCCTAGCTTCGAAGGAGCACCCTGATATGCCACGCAGCAGGGTAGGAGTGCAGCAGCTTCCCTGAAGCCTTAGTTCTCTCTTCTGCTTCAGTGGAAGGGTTGGAAGCTCTTCGGGACTCCTAGACTCCTCCCGGCGGCACCCGTTTCCGTACAAGGACACGGAGTACCCCGAGGCTCTCCCGAGTCGAAGAGCAACATTCAGACCCGGAGGCACTTTGGAATACTCGCGTGTGTGCCGAGCGAAGGGCAGCAGCTTGCACACCGCCTCGGGGGAGCTAGATTTCCTCAGCACACCAACAGCCTCGGGAACACTGTGGTAGCTTGGGCAGCAGGCCACGGAAGGCTGCATCATTACTGTAGTCGGAGCTGCGCTGAGCAAAACGTCTTGCTTACAATTCCTTCTAGGACCTCATGCCTGAAGTCAGCCTACCTCAAGGAGTAAGTCGGCTTGCCGTCCAAGGGCCTCTAGAGCACAGTTTCTAGGGTAACGCTGCAGGCATTCGGAAGATGCACGTGGGCCTACGACACCTAAGGCGTTCTTTCATTTAAGCAGTTCGCTACACGCGGGGCACCCTGCCTAGAGAAGATGATTCTCGAGGGACCCAGTGAGCAGCTAGGTCTCTTTGGACTTGTTAGAAACCACAGACGCTTCTTCTGCACGTAAACCTGGAAAAGGCAGCCCTCTGAGGCAAGCCTGGTCTTCCCGGCTTGAAAGCTCCATTCATGCGGCCTTGAAGCTTCCTGAACAACGCTGTGGTTGCTGGACTTGTACTCACTGCAGGCATGGCTCTGGAAGCAGCAGAGTTTTCTCGAAAGGAAGAGGGTGCTTTCAGGCCCTGGGCGGGAGCATACCCTGCCCTGCTCTAGAGCGAAGGGGAATCCCGACGTGGGCCGTAGCCTCTACCTAAGGCCCTGATTTGCCATCCAGAAGGGTAGTTTTGCGGCCTTTTCCTTGAGGCCTTTGTCGCACTCCTGCCCTCGTGTAACGGTACTAATCCTGTCAGGACTCCTGGCCCCCTCGCGTCAGCACCCGTGTCCCTACAAGAACTCTGAGTACCCTCAGGCTCCCCTGGGCCTGCTGGGCCACACTCAGACACGTAGGCCCTTCTGGGTGCCCCTGGCTAGGCCCAGTGAAGCGTAACACGCTGCACTCTCTCCTGGGGGGAGCTAGATTGCTTCAGCTCACCAACGGATTCAGGAACACGGTTCTAGCAAGTCCAGCATGCCACGGAAGTCGGCCACATTGCCCTGGTCCGAGCTGTACTGAGAAGAACTCTGCGCTTGCTAGTCCCTCTAGGCACTCACACCTGAAGTCACCGCAGCTCAGGTGCAAAGGCGGCCTGCGTTACAAATTCCGCCAAAGCGCAGATCTCTGTGGAACACTTCAGGGTTTCGGTAGATGCACGGGACCCTGCGAGACCTAGGGCACTCTGTGGTCCCGGCAGTTCGCTACACGCAGAACGTCCTGTGTAAGGAAAGTTGAATCAGGGAAGAGCCAAGTATGTCGCTAGGTCTCTTTTGACTTGACAGAAGTGCCTTGACAGGCACTTAGGCTGCGTGTCTTCCTGGAGCTGCTGCCTGATGGGACTGGCCTCGTTTCGGCACCTTGAGAGGTCCTGTTAACGCGCCTCGCAGCTCCCTGGAAAACACTGCTGTTGTCGGGCCTCCTCTCACGGCAGGCATGGCTGCGAGAGGGAAAAGACGGTTTCGCGAGGAACCGGGGCATTCCAGTTTCTCGGTCAGAGCTCATCCTGTCCTGTTCGGTAGCTAAGGGGAAGCTCCAAGTGAGGCCTAGCTTCGAAGGAGGGCCCTGACATGCCGTGCAGCAGGGTAGGAGTGCAGCAGCTCCCAGGAGGCCTTAGCTCTCTCTTCTGCTTCAGTGGAACGGTAGTAAGCTTTCCGGGTCTCCCAGACTCCTCGCGGCAGCACCCGTTTCCGTACAAGGACACTGAGGACCCCCGGGCTCCCCTGAGCTGAAGAGCCACATTCACACCCCTAGACACTTCGGAGTACCCGTGTGCGTGCCGAGTGAAGGGCAGCAGCTTTCACGCTGCCTCGGGGGAGCTAGATTGCCTCAGCTCACCAACAGCCTCAGGAACATATTCGTAGCTCTAGTTGCAGAAGGCCATGGAAGTGTGCCTCATTACCGTAGTCAGAGCTGTACTGAGAGAAGCACTTTGCTTACAATTCCCTCCAGGACCTCATACCTGAAGTCAACCTAACTCAAGGAGAATGTCGGCTTGGGGAGGGCGGGGGTGGTGGGGGGAGGGATTCCAAGTGCAACCAGAGCACAGTTTCTGGTGTAAAGCCGCAGGCTTTGGGACGATTCGCAGGACCCAAGAAACCTAGCGCATTCTTTCGTTCAGGCCGTTCACCTCAGGAAGAATACCCTGCATAGAAAAGTTGACTGTGGAAGGACTCCGTGAGAAGCTAGGTCTCTTTGACTTGGTAGAAACCACGGAAGAGTCTGCCCCATGTCAACCTGGAAATGGCCGTTTGAGACAAGCCTTGCTTTCCCGCCTTGAAAGCTGCATTTATGCGGCCCCGAAGCTACCTGGAAAGCACTGCTGTGGCCCGGATTCTCATCCGTGCAGGCGTGGCTCTGAGAAGAGAAAGCGTTTCCATGAAAGAAACAGGGTGCCTTCCCGTTGCTGTTTGGGAGCTCATCCTCCCTGCCCTATAGTTACCTTAAAACTCCACTGAGCAGAAGCCTCAAATGAAGGCCCTGAATTGCAGGCAGAATGGTAGGCGCGCGGCAGTTTCCATGAGGCGGTAGTCGTTGCCCTTCCTTAGTGTAACGCTGCTAAGCTTCTCAGGATTCCTAGGCGCCTCGCGTCGGCCCGTGTCTCTGTACGAGGACGCTGTGTAGTCCACGGACCCCTGGGCCTCCCGAGCAACGTCCAGCCCAGGAAGCCCTTCGGAGTACCCCTGTGCGTACGCCTATTGATCGGCAGCATTTGCACACGCCCTTGGGAGAGCTAGATTTCCTCAGCTCTCCAGCAGCTTGCGGAACACGGTTCTAGCCAGTGCAGCGTGCCGTGGACTTCGGCCTCATCGCCCTTGTCTGAGCTGCACTGAGAAAATCCCTCTGCTTTTCAGTATCCCTAGCACCTCATCTCTGAAGTCACCCCACCGCAAGGAGGCATTCAACTAGTGCTCCCACTGCAACTAGAGCACCGTTCTCCGTGTAACACGGCCGGACTTTGGAAGCTGCCCTTCTAGGAACTCATACCCGAAGTCACCGTATCTCAGGGGGAAAGGCGGGCTTGCCTTCCAACTTCCACGAAAGCACAGGTCTCTGTGTAACACTTCAGGCTTTCAGTAGAGGCAAGGGAGCCTAGGAGACCAAAGGCATTCCTTGCTCTAGGCAGTTTGGTACACCCAGAGCACCCTGTGAAGAACGCTTGAAGCAAGTATGTACTAGGTCGCTTTTGCCTTGGCTAGAAAGCACAGATACTTATGCTCCGTGTCATCCTGGGGCTGGTGCCCGATGGGACCAGCCTTGTTTCCGCACCTTGAAGAATCCTCTATTGCGCCTTGAAGCTCCCTGAGAAACACTGCTGTTGCCGGGCCTCTTCTCACGGCAGGCATGGCTGTGAGAGGGAAGAGACGGTTTCACATGGAACCGGGGCACTCCACTTTCTCGGTCAGAGCTCATCCTGGCCTGTTGTATAGCTAAGGGGAAACTCCAAGTGAGGCCTAGCTTCGAAGGAGCACCCTGATATGCCACGCAGCAGGGTAGGAGTGCAGCAGCTTCCCTGAGGCCTTAGTTCTCTCTTCTGCTTCAGTGGAAGGGTTGGAAGCTCTTCGGGACTCCTAGACTCCTCCCGGCGGCACCCGTTTCCGTACAAGGACACGGAGTACCCCGAGGCTCTCCCGAGTCGAAGAGCAACATTCAGACCCGGAGGCACTTTGGAATACTCGCGTGTGTGCCGAGCGAAGGGCAGCAGCTTGCACACCGCCTCGGGGGAGCTAGATTTCCTCAGCACACCAACAGCCTCGGGAACACTGTGGTAGCTTGGGCAGCAGGCCACGGAAGGCTGCATCATTACTGTAGTCGGAGCTGCGCTGAGCAAAACGTCTTGCTTACAATTCCTTCTAGGACCTCATGCCTGAAGTCAGCCTACCTCAAGGAGTAAGTCGGCTTGCCGTCCAAGGGCCTCTAGAGCACAGTTTCTAGGGTAACGCTGCAGGCATTCGGAAGATGCACGTGGGCCTACGACACCTAAGGCGTTCTTTCATTTAAGCAGTTCGCTACACGCGGGGCACCCTGCCTAGAGAAGATGATTCTCGAGGGACCCAGTGAGCAGCTAGGTCTCTTTGGACTTGTTAGAAACCACAGACGCTTCTTCTGCACGTAAACCTGGAAAAGGCAGCCCTCTGAGGCAAGCCTGGTCTTCCCGGCTTGAAAGCTCCATTCATGCGGCCTTGAAGCTTCCTGAACAACGCTGTGGTTGCTGGACTTGTACTCACTGCAGGCATGGCTCTGGAAGCAGCAGAGTTTTCTCGAAAGGAAGAGGGTGCTTTCAGGCCCTGGGCGGGAGCATACCCTGCCCTGCTCTAGAGCGAAGGGGAATCCCGACGTGGGCCGTAGCCTCTACCTAAGGCCCTGATTTGCCATCCAGAAGGGTAGTTTTGCGGCCTTTTCCTTGAGGCCTTTGTCGCACTCCTGCCCTCGTGTAACGGTACTAATCCTGTCAGGACTCCTGGCCCCCTCGCGTCAGCACCCGTGTCCCTACAAGAACTCTGAGTACCCTCAGGCTCCCCTGGGCCTGCTGGGCCACACTCAGACACGTAGGCCCTTCTGGGTGCCCCTGGCTAGGCCCAGTGAAGCGTAACACGCTGCACTCTCTCCTGGGGGGAGCTAGATTGCTTCAGCTCACCAACGGATTCAGGAACACGGTTCTAGCAAGTCCAGCATGCCACGGAAGTCGGCCACATTGCCCTGGTCCGAGCTGTACTGAGAAGAACTCTGCGCTTGCTAGTCCCTCTAGGCACTCACACCTGAAGTCACCGCAGCTCAGGTGCAAAGGCGGCCTGCGTTACAAATTCCGCCAAAGCGCAGATCTCTGTGGAACACTTCAGGGTTTCGGTAGATGCACGGGACCCTGCGAGACCTAGGGCACTCTGTGGTCCCGGCAGTTCGCTACACGCAGAACGTCCTGTGTAAGGAAAGTTGAATCAGGGAAGAGCCAAGTATGTCGCTAGGTCTCTTTTGACTTGACAGAAGTGCCTTGACAGGCACTTAGGCTGCGTGTCTTCCTGGAGCTGCTGCCTGATGGGACTGGCCTCGTTTCGGCACCTTGAGAGGTCCTGTTAACGCGCCTCGCAGCTCCCTGGAAAACACTGCTGTTGTCGGGCCTCCTCTCACGGCAGGCATGGCTGCGAGAGGGAAAAGACGGTTTCGCGAGGAACCGGGGCATTCCAGTTTCTCGGTCAGAGCTCATCCTGTCCTGTTCGGTAGCTAAGGGGAAGCTCCAAGTGAGGCCTAGCTTCGAAGGAGGGCCCTGACATGCCGTGCAGCAGGGTAGGAGTGCAGCAGCTCCCAGGAGGCCTTAGCTCTCTCTTCTGCTTCAGTGGAACGGTAGTAAGCTTTCCGGGTCTCCCAGACTCCTCGCGGCAGCACCCGTTTCCGTACAAGGACACTGAGGACCCCCGGGCTCCCCTGAGCTGAAGAGCCACATTCACACCCCTAGACACTTCGGAGTACCCGTGTGCGTGCCGAGTGAAGGGCAGCAGCTTTCACGCTGCCTCGGGGGAGCTAGATTGCCTCAGCTCACCAACAGCCTCAGGAACATATTCGTAGCTCTAGTTGCAGAAGGCCATGGAAGTGTGCCTCATTACCGTAGTCAGAGCTGTACTGAGAGAAGCACTTTGCTTACAATTCCCTCCAGGACCTCATACCTGAAGTCAACCTAACTCAAGGAGAATGTCGGCTTGGGGAGGGCGGGGGTGGTGGGGGGAGGGATTCCAAGTGCAACCAGAGCACAGTTTCTGGTGTAAAGCCGCAGGCTTTGGGACGATTCGCAGGACCCAAGAAACCTAGCGCATTCTTTCGTTCAGGCCGTTCACCTCAGGAAGAATACCCTGCATAGAAAAGTTGACTGTGGAAGGACTCCGTGAGAAGCTAGGTCTCTTTGACTTGGTAGAAACCACGGAAGAGTCTGCCCCATGTCAACCTGGAAATGGCCGTTTGAGACAAGCCTTGCTTTCCCGCCTTGAAAGCTGCATTTATGCGGCCCCGAAGCTACCTGGAAAGCACTGCTGTGGCCCGGATTCTCATCCGTGCAGGCGTGGCTCTGAGAAGAGAAAGCGTTTCCATGAAAGAAACAGGGTGCCTTCCCGTTGCTGTTTGGGAGCTCATCCTCCCTGCCCTATAGTTACCTTAAAACTCCACTGAGCAGAAGCCTCAAATGAAGGCCCTGAATTGCAGGCAGAATGGTAGGCGCGCGGCAGTTTCCATGAGGTGGTAGTCGTTGCCCTTCCTTAGTGTAACGCTGCTAAGCTTCTCAGGATTCCTAGGCGCCTCGCGTCGGCCCGTGTCTCTGTACGAGGACGCTGTGTAGTCCACGGACCCCTGGGCCTCCCGAGCAACGTCCAGCCCAGGAAGCCCTTCGGAGTACCCCTGTGCGTACGCCTATTGATCGGCAGCATTTGCACACGCCCTTGGGAGAGCTAGATTTCCTCAGCTCTCCAGCAGCTTGCGGAACACGGTTCTAGCCAGTGCAGCGTGCCGTGGACTTCGGCCTCATCGCCCTTGTCTGAGCTGCACTGAGAAAATCCCTCTGCTTTTCAGTATCCCTAGCACCTCATCTCTGAAGTCACCCCACCGCAAGGAGGCATTCAACTAGTGCTCCCACTGCAACTAGAGCACCGTTCTCCGTGTAACACGGCCGGACTTTGGAAGCTGCCCTTCTAGGAACTCATACCCGAAGTCACCGTATCTCAGGGGGAAAGGCGGGCTTGCCTTCCAACTTCCACGAAAGCACAGGTCTCTGTGTAACACTTCAGGCTTTCAGTAGAGGCAAGGGAGCCTAGGAGACCAAAGGCATTCCTTGCTCTAGGCAGTTTGGTACACCCAGAGCACCCTGTGAAGAACGCTTGAAGCAAGTATGTACTAGGTCGCTTTTGCCTTGGCTAGAAAGCACAGATACTTATGCTCCGTGTCATCCTGGGGCTGGTGCCCGATGGGACCAGCCTTGTTTCCGCACCTTGAAGAATCCTCTATTGCGCCTTGAAGCTCCCTGAGAAACACTGCTGTTGCCGGGCCTCTTCTCACGGCAGGCATGGCTGTGAGAGGGAAGAGACGGTTTCACATGGAACCGGGGCACTCCACTTTCTCGGTCAGAGCTCATCCTGGCCTGTTGTATAGCTAAGGGGAAACTCCAAGTGAGGCCTAGCTTCGAAGGAGCACCCTGATATGCCACGCAGCAGGGTAGGAGTGCAGCAGCTTCCCTGAGGCCTTAGTTCTCTCTTCTGCTTCAGTGGAAGGGTTGGAAGCTCTTCGGGACTCCTAGACTCCTCCCGGCGGCACCCGTTTCCGTACAAGGACACGGAGTACCCCGAGGCTCTCCCGAGTCGAAGAGCAACATTCAGACCCGGAGGCACTTTGGAATACTCGCGTGTGTGCCGAGCGAAGGGCAGCAGCTTGCACACCGCCTCGGGGGAGCTAGATTTCCTCAGCACACCAACAGCCTCGGGAACACTGTGGTAGCTTGGGCAGCAGGCCACGGAAGGCTGCATCATTACTGTAGTCGGAGCTGCGCTGAGCAAAACGTCTTGCTTACAATTCCTTCTAGGACCTCATGCCTGAAGTCAGCCTACCTCAAGGAGTAAGTCGGCTTGCCGTCCAAGGGCCTCTAGAGCACAGTTTCTAGGGTAACGCTGCAGGCATTCGGAAGATGCACGTGGGCCTACGACACCTAAGGCGTTCTTTCATTTAAGCAGTTCGCTACACGCGGGGCACCCTGCCTAGAGAAGATGATTCTCGAGGGACCCAGTGAGCAGCTAGGTCTCTTTGGACTTGTTAGAAACCACAGACGCTTCTTCTGCACGTAAACCTGGAAAAGGCAGCCCTCTGAGGCAAGCCTGGTCTTCCCGGCTTGAAAGCTCCATTCATGCGGCCTTGAAGCTTCCTGAACAACGCTGTGGTTGCTGGACTTGTACTCACTGCAGGCATGGCTCTGGAAGCAGCAGAGTTTTCTCGAAAGGAAGAGGGTGCTTTCAGGCCCTGGGCGGGAGCATACCCTGCCCTGCTCTAGAGCGAAGGGGAATCCCGACGTGGGCCGTAGCCTCTACCTAAGGCCCTGATTTGCCATCCAGAAGGGTAGTTTTGCGGCCTTTTCCTTGAGGCCTTTGTCGCACTCCTGCCCTCGTGTAACGGTACTAATCCTGTCAGGACTCCTGGCCCCCTCGCGTCAGCACCCGTGTCCCTACAAGAACTCTGAGTACCCTCAGGCTCCCCTGGGCCTGCTGGGCCACACTCAGACACGTAGGCCCTTCTGGGTGCCCCTGGCTAGGCCCAGTGAAGCGTAACACGCTGCACTCTCTCCTGGGGGGAGCTAGATTGCTTCAGCTCACCAACGGATTCAGGAACACGGTTCTAGCAAGTCCAGCATGCCACGGAAGTCGGCCACATTGCCCTGGTCCGAGCTGTACTGAGAAGAACTCTGCGCTTGCTAGTCCCTCTAGGCACTCACACCTGAAGTCACCGCAGCTCAGGTGCAAAGGCGGCCTGCGTTACAAATTCCGCCAAAGCGCAGATCTCTGTGGAACACTTCAGGGTTTCGGTAGATGCACGGGACCCTGCGAGACCTAGGGCACTCTGTGGTCCCGGCAGTTCGCTACACGCAGAACGTCCTGTGTAAGGAAAGTTGAATCAGGGAAGAGCCAAGTATGTCGCTAGGTCTCTTTTGACTTGACAGAAGTGCCTTGACAGGCACTTAGGCTGCGTGTCTTCCTGGAGCTGCTGCCTGATGGGACTGGCCTCGTTTCGGCACCTTGAGAGGTCCTGTTAACGCGCCTCGCAGCTCCCTGGAAAACACTGCTGTTGTCGGGCCTCCTCTCACGGCAGGCATGGCTGCGAGAGGGAAAAGACGGTTTCGCGAGGAACCGGGGCATTCCAGTTTCTCGGTCAGAGCTCATCCTGTCCTGTTCGGTAGCTAAGGGGAAGCTCCAAGTGAGGCCTAGCTTCGAAGGAGGGCCCTGACATGCCGTGCAGCAGGGTAGGAGTGCAGCAGCTCCCAGGAGGCCTTAGCTCTCTCTTCTGCTTCAGTGGAACGGTAGTAAGCTTTCCGGGTCTCCCAGACTCCTCGCGGCAGCACCCGTTTCCGTACAAGGACACTGAGGACCCCCGGGCTCCCCTGAGCTGAAGAGCCACATTCACACCCCTAGACACTTCGGAGTACCCGTGTGCGTGCCGAGTGAAGGGCAGCAGCTTTCACGCTGCCTCGGGGGAGCTAGATTGCCTCAGCTCACCAACAGCCTCAGGAACATATTCGTAGCTCTAGTTGCAGAAGGCCATGGAAGTGTGCCTCATTACCGTAGTCAGAGCTGTACTGAGAGAAGCACTTTGCTTACAATTCCCTCCAGGACCTCATACCTGAAGTCAACCTAACTCAAGGAGAATGTCGGCTTGGGGAGGGCGGGGGTGGTGGGGGGAGGGATTCCAAGTGCAACCAGAGCACAGTTTCTGGTGTAAAGCCGCAGGCTTTGGGACGATTCGCAGGACCCAAGAAACCTAGCGCATTCTTTCGTTCAGGCCGTTCACCTCAGGAAGAATACCCTGCATAGAAAAGTTGACTGTGGAAGGACTCCGTGAGAAGCTAGGTCTCTTTGACTTGGTAGAAACCACGGAAGAGTCTGCCCCATGTCAACCTGGAAATGGCCGTTTGAGACAAGCCTTGCTTTCCCGCCTTGAAAGCTGCATTTATGCGGCCCCGAAGCTACCTGGAAAGCACTGCTGTGGCCCGGATTCTCATCCGTGCAGGCGTGGCTCTGAGAAGAGAAAGCGTTTCCATGAAAGAAACAGGGTGCCTTCCCGTTGCTGTTTGGGAGCTCATCCTCCCTGCCCTATAGTTACCTTAAAACTCCACTGAGCAGAAGCCTCAAATGAAGGCCCTGAATTGCAGGCAGAATGGTAGGCGCGCGGCAGTTTCCATGAGGCGGTAGTCGTTGCCCTTCCTTAGTGTAACGCTGCTAAGCTTCTCAGGATTCCTAGGCGCCTCGCGTCGGCCCGTGTCTCTGTACGAGGACGCTGTGTAGTCCACGGACCCCTGGGCCTCCCGAGCAACGTCCAGCCCAGGAAGCCCTTCGGAGTACCCCTGTGCGTACGCCTATTGATCGGCAGCATTTGCACACGCCCTTGGGAGAGCTAGATTTCCTCAGCTCTCCAGCAGCTTGCGGAACACGGTTCTAGCCAGTGCAGCGTGCCGTGGACTTCGGCCTCATCGCCCTTGTCTGAGCTGCACTGAGAAAATCCCTCTGCTTTTCAGTATCCCTAGCACCTCATCTCTGAAGTCACCCCACCGCAAGGAGGCATTCAACTAGTGCTCCCACTGCAACTAGAGCACCGTTCTCCGTGTAACACGGCCGGACTTTGGAAGCTGCCCTTCTAGGAACTCATACCCGAAGTCACCGTATCTCAGGGGGAAAGGCGGGCTTGCCTTCCAACTTCCACGAAAGCACAGGTCTCTGTGTAACACTTCAGGCTTTCAGTAGAGGCAAGGGAGCCTAGGAGACCAAAGGCATTCCTTGCTCTAGGCAGTTTGGTACACCCAGAGCACCCTGTGAAGAACGCTTGAAGCAAGTATGTACTAGGTCGCTTTTGCCTTGGATAGAAAGCACAGATACTTATGCTCCGTGTCATCCTGGGGCTGGTGCCCGATGGGACCAGCCTTGTTTCCGCACCTTGAAGAATCCTCTATTGCGCCTTGAAGCTCCCTGAGAAACACTGCTGTTGCCGGGCCTCTTCTCACGGCAGGCATGGCTGTGAGAGGGAAGAGACGGTTTCACATGGAACCGGGGCACTCCACTTTCTCGGTCAGAGCTCATCCTGGCCTGTTGTATAGCTAAGGGGAAACTCCAAGTGAGGCCTAGCTTCGAAGGAGCACCCTGATATGCCACGCAGCAGGGTAGGAGTGCAGCAGCTTCCCTGAGGCCTTAGTTCTCTCTTCTGCTTCAGTGGAAGGGTTGGAAGCTCTTCGGGACTCCTAGACTCCTCCCGGCGGCACCCGTTTCCGTACAAGGACACGGAGTACCCCGAGGCTCTCCCGAGTCGAAGAGCAACATTCAGACCCGGAGGCACTTTGGAATACTCGCGTGTGTGCCGAGCGAAGGGCAGCAGCTTGCACACCGCCTCGGGGGAGCTAGATTTCCTCAGCACACCAACAGCCTCGGGAACACTGTGGTAGCTTGGGCAGCAGGCCACGGAAGGCTGCATCATTACTGTAGTCGGAGCTGCGCTGAGCAAAACGTCTTGCTTACAATTCCTTCTAGGACCTCATGCCTGAAGTCAGCCTACCTCAAGGAGTAAGTCGGCTTGCCGTCCAAGGGCCTCTAGAGCACAGTTTCTAGGGTAACGCTGCAGGCATTCGGAAGATGCACGTGGGCCTACGACACCTAAGGCGTTCTTTCATTTAAGCAGTTCGCTACACGCGGGGCACCCTGCCTAGAGAAGATGATTCTCGAGGGACCCAGTGAGCAGCTAGGTCTCTTTGGACTTGTTAGAAACCACAGACGCTTCTTCTGCACGTAAACCTGGAAAAGGCAGCCCTCTGAGGCAAGCCTGGTCTTCCCGGCTTGAAAGCTCCATTCATGCGGCCTTGAAGCTTCCTGAACAACGCTGTGGTTGCTGGACTTGTACTCACTGCAGGCATGGCTCTGGAAGCAGCAGAGTTTTCTCGAAAGGAAGAGGGTGCTTTCAGGCCCTGGGCGGGAGCATACCCTGCCCTGCTCTAGAGCGAAGGGGAATCCCGACGTGGGCCGTAGCCTCTACCTAAGGCCCTGATTTGCCATCCAGAAGGGTAGTTTTGCGGCCTTTTCCTTGAGGCCTTTGTCGCACTCCTGCCCTCGTGTAACGGTACTAATCCTGTCAGGACTCCTGGCCCCCTCGCGTCAGCACCCGTGTCCCTACAAGAACTCTGAGTACCCTCAGGCTCCCCTGGGCCTGCTGGGCCACACTCAGACACGTAGGCCCTTCTGGGTGCCCCTGGCTAGGCCCAGTGAAGCGTAACACGCTGCACTCTCTCCTGGGGGGAGCTAGATTGCTTCAGCTCACCAACGGATTCAGGAACACGGTTCTAGCAAGTCCAGCATGCCACGGAAGTCGGCCACATTGCCCTGGTCCGAGCTGTACTGAGAAGAACTCTGCGCTTGCTAGTCCCTCTAGGCACTCACACCTGAAGTCACCGCAGCTCAGGTGCAAAGGCGGCCTGCGTTACAAATTCCGCCAAAGCGCAGATCTCTGTGGAACACTTCAGGGTTTCGGTAGATGCACGGGACCCTGCGAGACCTAGGGCACTCTGTGGTCCCGGCAGTTCGCTACACGCAGAACGTCCTGTGTAAGGAAAGTTGAATCAGGGAAGAGCCAAGTATGTCGCTAGGTCTCTTTTGACTTGACAGAAGTGCCTTGACAGGCACTTAGGCTGCGTGTCTTCCTGGAGCTGCTGCCTGATGGGACTGGCCTCGTTTCGGCACCTTGAGAGGTCCTGTTAACGCGCCTCGCAGCTCCCTGGAAAACACTGCTGTTGTCGGGCCTCCTCTCACGGCAGGCATGGCTGCGAGAGGGAAAAGACGGTTTCGCGAGGAACCGGGGCATTCCAGTTTCTCGGTCAGAGCTCATCCTGTCCTGTTCGGTAGCTAAGGGGAAGCTCCAAGTGAGGCCTAGCTTCGAAGGAGGGCCCTGACATGCCGTGCAGCAGGGTAGGAGTGCAGCAGCTCCCAGGAGGCCTTAGCTCTCTCTTCTGCTTCAGTGGAACGGTAGTAAGCTTTCCGGGTCTCCCAGACTCCTCGCGGCAGCACCCGTTTCCGTACAAGGACACTGAGGACCCCCGGGCTCCCCTGAGCTGAAGAGCCACATTCACACCCCTAGACACTTCGGAGTACCCGTGTGCGTGCCGAGTGAAGGGCAGCAGCTTTCACGCTGCCTCGGGGGAGCTAGATTGCCTCAGCTCACCAACAGCCTCAGGAACATATTCGTAGCTCTAGTTGCAGAAGGCCATGGAAGTGTGCCTCATTACCGTAGTCAGAGCTGTACTGAGAGAAGCACTTTGCTTACAATTCCCTCCAGGACCTCATACCTGAAGTCAACCTAACTCAAGGAGAATGTCGGCTTGGGGAGGGCGGGGGTGGTGGGGGGAGGGATTCCAAGTGCAACCAGAGCACAGTTTCTGGTGTAAAGCCGCAGGCTTTGGGACGATTCGCAGGACCCAAGAAACCTAGCGCATTCTTTCGTTCAGGCCGTTCACCTCAGGAAGAATACCCTGCATAGAAAAGTTGACTGTGGAAGGACTCCGTGAGAAGCTAGGTCTCTTTGACTTGGTAGAAACCACGGAAGAGTCTGCCCCATGTCAACCTGGAAATGGCCGTTTGAGACAAGCCTTGCTTTCCCGCCTTGAAAGCTGCATTTATGCGGCCCCGAAGCTACCTGGAAAGCACTGCTGTGGCCCGGATTCTCATCCGTGCAGGCGTGGCTCTGAGAAGAGAAAGCGTTTCCATGAAAGAAACAGGGTGCCTTCCCGTTGCTGTTTGGGAGCTCATCCTCCCTGCCCTATAGTTACCTTAAAACTCCACTGAGCAGAAGCCTCAAATGAAGGCCCTGAATTGCAGGCAGAATGGTAGGCGCGCGGCAGTTTCCATGAGGCGGTAGTCGTTGCCCTTCCTTAGTGTAACGCTGCTAAGCTTCTCAGGATTCCTAGGCGCCTCGCGTCGGCCCGTGTCTCTGTACGAGGACGCTGTGTAGTCCACGGACCCCTGGGCCTCCCGAGCAACGTCCAGCCCAGGAAGCCCTTCGGAGTACCCCTGTGCGTACGCCTATTGATCGGCAGCATTTGCACACGCCCTTGGGAGAGCTAGATTTCCTCAGCTCTCCAGCAGCTTGCGGAACACGGTTCTAGCCAGTGCAGCGTGCCGTGGACTTCGGCCTCATCGCCCTTGTCTGAGCTGCACTGAGAAAATCCCTCTGCTTTTCAGTATCCCTAGCACCTCATCTCTGAAGTCACCCCACCGCAAGGAGGCATTCAACTAGTGCTCCCACTGCAACTAGAGCACCGTTCTCCGTGTAACACGGCCGGACTTTGGAAGCTGCCCTTCTAGGAACTCATACCCGAAGTCACCGTATCTCAGGGGGAAAGGCGGGCTTGCCTTCCAACTTCCACGAAAGCACAGGTCTCTGTGTAACACTTCAGGCTTTCAGTAGAGGCAAGGGAGCCTAGGAGACCAAAGGCATTCCTTGCTCTAGGCAGTTTGGTACACCCAGAGCACCCTGTGAAGAACGCTTGAAGCAAGTATGTACTAGGTCGCTTTTGCCTTGGATAGAAAGCACAGATACTTATGCTCCGTGTCATCCTGGGGCTGGTGCCCGATGGGACCAGCCTTGTTTCCGCACCTTGAAGAATCCTCTATTGCGCCTTGAAGCTCCCTGAGAAACACTGCTGTTGCCGGGCCTCTTCTCACGGCAGGCATGGCTGTGAGAGGGAAGAGACGGTTTCACATGGAACCGGGGCACTCCACTTTCTCGGTCAGAGCTCATCCTGGCCTGTTGTATAGCTAAGGGGAAACTCCAAGTGAGGCCTAGCTTCGAAGGAGCACCCTGATATGCCACGCAGCAGGGTAGGAGTGCAGCAGCTTCCCTGAGGCCTTAGTTCTCTCTTCTGCTTCAGTGGAAGGGTTGGAAGCTCTTCGGGACTCCTAGACTCCTCCCGGCGGCACCCGTTTCCGTACAAGGACACGGAGTACCCCGAGGCTCTCCCGAGTCGAAGAGCAACATTCAGACCCGGAGGCACTTTGGAATACTCGCGTGTGTGCCGAGCGAAGGGCAGCAGCTTGCACACCGCCTCGGGGGAGCTAGATTTCCTCAGCACACCAACAGCCTCGGGAACACTGTGGTAGCTTGGGCAGCAGGCCACGGAAGGCTGCATCATTACTGTAGTCGGAGCTGCGCTGAGCAAAACGTCTTGCTTACAATTCCTTCTAGGACCTCATGCCTGAAGTCAGCCTACCTCAAGGAGTAAGTCGGCTTGCCGTCCAAGGGCCTCTAGAGCACAGTTTCTAGGGTAACGCTGCAGGCATTCGGAAGATGCACGTGGGCCTACGACACCTAAGGCGTTCTTTCATTTAAGCAGTTCGCTACACGCGGGGCACCCTGCCTAGAGAAGATGATTCTCGAGGGACCCAGTGAGCAGCTAGGTCTCTTTGGACTTGTTAGAAACCACAGACGCTTCTTCTGCACGTAAACCTGGAAAAGGCAGCCCTCTGAGGCAAGCCTGGTCTTCCCGGCTTGAAAGCTCCATTCATGCGGCCTTGAAGCTTCCTGAACAACGCTGTGGTTGCTGGACTTGTACTCACTGCAGGCATGGCTCTGGAAGCAGCAGAGTTTTCTCGAAAGGAAGAGGGTGCTTTCAGGCCCTGGGCGGGAGCATACCCTGCCCTGCTCTAGAGCGAAGGGGAATCCCGACGTGGGCCGTAGCCTCTACCTAAGGCCCTGATTTGCCATCCAGAAGGGTAGTTTTGCGGCCTTTTCCTTGAGGCCTTTGTCGCACTCCTGCCCTCGTGTAACGGTACTAATCCTGTCAGGACTCCTGGCCCCCTCGCGTCAGCACCCGTGTCCCTACAAGAACTCTGAGTACCCTCAGGCTCCCCTGGGCCTGCTGGGCCACACTCAGACACGTAGGCCCTTCTGGGTGCCCCTGGCTAGGCCCAGTGAAGCGTAACACGCTGCACTCTCTCCTGGGGGGAGCTAGATTGCTTCAGCTCACCAACGGATTCAGGAACACGGTTCTAGCAAGTCCAGCATGCCACGGAAGTCGGCCACATTGCCCTGGTCCGAGCTGTACTGAGAAGAACTCTGCGCTTGCTAGTCCCTCTAGGCACTCACACCTGAAGTCACCGCAGCTCAGGTGCAAAGGCGGCCTGCGTTACAAATTCCGCCAAAGCGCAGATCTCTGTGGAACACTTCAGGGTTTCGGTAGATGCACGGGACCCTGCGAGACCTAGGGCACTCTGTGGTCCCGGCAGTTCGCTACACGCAGAACGTCCTGTGTAAGGAAAGTTGAATCAGGGAAGAGCCAAGTATGTCGCTAGGTCTCTTTTGACTTGACAGAAGTGCCTTGACAGGCACTTAGGCTGCGTGTCTTCCTGGAGCTGCTGCCTGATGGGACTGGCCTCGTTTCGGCACCTTGAGAGGTCCTGTTAACGCGCCTCGCAGCTCCCTGGAAAACACTGCTGTTGTCGGGCCTCCTCTCACGGCAGGCATGGCTGCGAGAGGGAAAAGACGGTTTCGCGAGGAACCGGGGCATTCCAGTTTCTCGGTCAGAGCTCATCCTGTCCTGTTCGGTAGCTAAGGGGAAGCTCCAAGTGAGGCCTAGCTTCGAAGGAGGGCCCTGACATGCCGTGCAGCAGGGTAGGAGTGCAGCAGCTCCCAGGAGGCCTTAGCTCTCTCTTCTGCTTCAGTGGAACGGTAGTAAGCTTTCCGGGTCTCCCAGACTCCTCGCGGCAGCACCCGTTTCCGTACAAGGACACTGAGGACCCCCGGGCTCCCCTGAGCTGAAGAGCCACATTCACACCCCTAGACACTTCGGAGTACCCGTGTGCGTGCCGAGTGAAGGGCAGCAGCTTTCACGCTGCCTCGGGGGAGCTAGATTGCCTCAGCTCACCAACAGCCTCAGGAACATATTCGTAGCTCTAGTTGCAGAAGGCCATGGAAGTGTGCCTCATTACCGTAGTCAGAGCTGTACTGAGAGAAGCACTTTGCTTACAATTCCCTCCAGGACCTCATACCTGAAGTCAACCTAACTCAAGGAGAATGTCGGCTTGGGGAGGGCGGGGGTGGTGGGGGGAGGGATTCCAAGTGCAACCAGAGCACAGTTTCTGGTGTAAAGCCGCAGGCTTTGGGACGATTCGCAGGACCCAAGAAACCTAGCGCATTCTTTCGTTCAGGCCGTTCACCTCAGGAAGAATACCCTGCATAGAAAAGTTGACTGTGGAAGGACTCCGTGAGAAGCTAGGTCTCTTTGACTTGGTAGAAACCACGGAAGAGTCTGCCCCATGTCAACCTGGAAATGGCCGTTTGAGACAAGCCTTGCTTTCCCGCCTTGAAAGCTGCATTTATGCGGCCCCGAAGCTACCTGGAAAGCACTGCTGTGGCCCGGATTCTCATCCGTGCAGGCGTGGCTCTGAGAAGAGAAAGAGTTTCCATGAAAGAAACAGGGTGCCTTCCCGTTGCTGTTTGGGAGCTCATCCTCCCTGCCCTATAGTTACCTTAAAACTCCACTGAGCAGAAGCCTCAAATGAAGGCCCTGAATTGCAGGCAGAATGGTAGGCGCGCGGCAGTTTCCATGAGGCGGTAGTCGTTGCCCTTCCTTAGTGTAACGCTGCTAAGCTTCTCAGGATTCCTAGGCGCCTCGCGTCGGCCCGTGTCTCTGTACGAGGACGCTGTGTAGTCCACGGACCCCTGGGCCTCCCGAGCAACGTCCAGCCCAGGAAGCCCTTCGGAGTACCCCTGTGCGTACGCCTATTGATCGGCAGCATTTGCACACGCCCTTGGGAGAGCTAGATTTCCTCAGCTCTCCAGCAGCTTGCGGAACACGGTTCTAGCCAGTGCAGCGTGCCGTGGACTTCGGCCTCATTGCCCTTGTCTGAGCTGCACTGAGAAAATCCCTCTGCTTTTCAGTATCCCTAGCACCTCATCTCTGAAGTCACCCCACCGCAAGGAGGCATTCAACTAGTGCTCCCACTGCAACTAGAGCACCGTTCTCCGTGTAACACGGCCGGACTTTGGAAGCTGCCCTTCTAGGAACTCATACCCGAAGTCACCGTATCTCAGGGGGAAAGGCGGGCTTGCCTTCCAACTTCCACGAAAGCACAGGTCTCTGTGTAACACTTCAGGCTTTCAGTAGAGGCAAGGGAGCCTAGGAGACCAAAGGCATTCCTTGCTCTAGGCAGTTTGGTACACCCAGAGCACCCTGTGAAGAACGCTTGAAGCAAGTATGTACTAGGTCGCTTTTGCCTTGGATAGAAAGCACAGATACTTATGCTCCGTGTCATCCTGGGGCTGGTGCCCGATGGGACCAGCCTTGTTTCCGCACCTTGAAGAATCCTCTATTGCGCCTTGAAGCTCCCTGAGAAACACTGCTGTTGCCGGGCCTCTTCTCACGGCAGGCATGGCTGTGAGAGGGAAGAGACGGTTTCACATGGAACCGGGGCACTCCACTTTCTCGGTCAGAGCTCATCCTGGCCTGTTGTATAGCTAAGGGGAAACTCCAAGTGAGGCCTAGCTTCGAAGGAGCACCCTGATATGCCACGCAGCAGGGTAGGAGTGCAGCAGCTTCCCTGAGGCCTTAGTTCTCTCTTCTGCTTCAGTGGAAGGGTTGGAAGCTCTTCGGGACTCCTAGACTCCTCCCGGCGGCACCCGTTTCCGTACAAGGACACGGAGTACCCCGAGGCTCTCCCGAGTCGAAGAGCAACATTCAGACCCGGAGGCACTTTGGAATACTCGCGTGTGTGCCGAGCGAAGGGCAGCAGCTTGCACACCGCCTCGGGGGAGCTAGATTTCCTCAGCACACCAACAGCCTCGGGAACACTGTGGTAGCTTGGGCAGCAGGCCACGGAAGGCTGCATCATTACTGTAGTCGGAGCTGCGCTGAGCAAAACGTCTTGCTTACAATTCCTTCTAGGACCTCATGCCTGAAGTCAGCCTACCTCAAGGAGTAAGTCGGCTTGCCGTCCAAGGGCCTCTAGAGCACAGTTTCTAGGGTAACGCTGCAGGCATTCGGAAGATGCACGTGGGCCTACGACACCTAAGGCGTTCTTTCATTTAAGCAGTTCGCTACACGCGGGGCACCCTGCCTAGAGAAGATGATTCTCGAGGGACCCAGTGAGCAGCTAGGTCTCTTTGGACTTGTTAGAAACCACAGACGCTTCTTCTGCACGTAAACCTGGAAAAGGCAGCCCTCTGAGGCAAGCCTGGTCTTCCCGGCTTGAAAGCTCCATTCATGCGGCCTTGAAGCTTCCTGAACAACGCTGTGGTTGCTGGACTTGTACTCACTGCAGGCATGGCTCTGGAAGCAGCAGAGTTTTCTCGAAAGGAAGAGGGTGCTTTCAGGCCCTGGGCGGGAGCATACCCTGCCCTGCTCTAGAGCGAAGGGGAATCCCGACGTGGGCCGTAGCCTCTACCTAAGGCCCTGATTTGCCATCCAGAAGGGTAGTTTTGCGGCCTTTTCCTTGAGGCCTTTGTCGCACTCCTGCCCTCGTGTAACGGTACTAATCCTGTCAGGACTCCTGGCCCCCTCGCGTCAGCACCCGTGTCCCTACAAGAACTCTGAGTACCCTCAGGCTCCCCTGGGCCTGCTGGGCCACACTCAGACACGTAGGCCCTTCTGGGTGCCCCTGGCTAGGCCCAGTGAAGCGTAACACGCTGCACTCTCTCCTGGGGGGAGCTAGATTGCTTCAGCTCACCAACGGATTCAGGAACACGGTTCTAGCAAGTCCAGCATGCCACGGAAGTCGGCCACATTGCCCTGGTCCGAGCTGTACTGAGAAGAACTCTGCGCTTGCTAGTCCCTCTAGGCACTCACACCTGAAGTCACCGCAGCTCAGGTGCAAAGGCGGCCTGCGTTACAAATTCCACCAAAGCGCAGATCTCTGTGGAACACTTCAGGGTTTCGGTAGATGCACGGGACCCTGCGAGACCTAGGGCACTCTGTGGTCCCGGCAGTTCGCTACACGCAGAACGTCCTGTGTAAGGAAAGTTGAATCAGGGAAGAGCCAAGTATGTCGCTAGGTCTCTTTTGACTTGACAGAAGTGCCTTGACAGGCACTTAGGCTGCGTGTCTTCCTGGAGCTGCTGCCTGATGGGACTGGCCTCGTTTCGGCACCTTGAGAGGTCCTGTTAACGCGCCTCGCAGCTCCCTGGAAAACACTGCTGTTGTCGGGCCTCCTCTCACGGCAGGCATGGCTGCGAGAGGGAAAAGACGGTTTCGCGAGGAACCGGGGCATTCCAGTTTCTCGGTCAGAGCTCATCCTGTCCTGTTCGGTAGCTAAGGGGAAGCTCCAAGTGAGGCCTAGCTTCGAAGGAGGGCCCTGACATGCCGTGCAGCAGGGTAGGAGTGCAGCAGCTCCCAGGAGGCCTTAGCTCTCTCTTCTGCTTCAGTGGAACGGTAGTAAGCTTTCCGGGTCTCCCAGACTCCTCGCGGCAGCACCCGTTTCCGTACAAGGACACTGAGGACCCCCGGGCTCCCCTGAGCTGAAGAGCCACATTCACACCCCTAGACACTTCGGAGTACCCGTGTGCGTGCCGAGTGAAGGGCAGCAGCTTTCACGCTGCCTCGGGGGAGCTAGATTGCCTCAGCTCACCAACAGCCTCAGGAACATATTCGTAGCTCTAGTTGCAGAAGGCCATGGAAGTGTGCCTCATTACCGTAGTCAGAGCTGTACTGAGAGAAGCACTTTGCTTACAATTCCCTCCAGGACCTCATACCTGAAGTCAACCTAACTCAAGGAGAATGTCGGCTTGGGGAGGGCGGGGGTGGTGGGGGGAGGGATTCCAAGTGCAACCAGAGCACAGTTTCTGGTGTAAAGCCGCAGGCTTTGGGACGATTCGCAGGACCCAAGAAACCTAGCGCATTCTTTCGTTCAGGCCGTTCACCTCAGGAAGAATACCCTGCATAGAAAAGTTGACTGTGGAAGGACTCCGTGAGAAGCTAGGTCTCTTTGACTTGGTAGAAACCACGGAAGAGTCTGCCCCATGTCAACCTGGAAATGGCCGTTTGAGACAAGCCTTGCTTTCCCGCCTTGAAAGCTGCATTTATGCGGCCCCGAAGCTACCTGGAAAGCACTGCTGTGGCCCGGATTCTCATCCGTGCAGGCGTGGCTCTGAGAAGAGAAAGCGTTTCCATGAAAGAAACAGGGTGCCTTCCCGTTGCTGTTTGGGAGCTCATCCTCCCTGCCCTATAGTTACCTTAAAACTCCACTGAGCAGAAGCCTCAAATGAAGGCCCTGAATTGCAGGCAGAATGGTAGGCGCGCGGCAGTTTCCATGAGGCGGTAGTCGTTGCCCTTCCTTAGTGTAACGCTGCTAAGCTTCTCAGGATTCCTAGGCGCCTCGCGTCGGCCCGTGTCTCTGTACGAGGACGCTGTGTAGTCCACGGACCCCTCGGCCTCCCGAGCAACGTCCAGCCCAGGAAGCCCTTCGGAGTACCCCTGTGCGTACGCCTATTGATCGGCAGCATTTGCACACGCCCTTGGGAGAGCTAGATTTCCTCAGCTCTCCAGCAGCTTGCGGAACACGGTTCTAGCCAGTGCAGCGTGCCGTGGACTTCGGCCTCATCGCCCTTGTCTGAGCTGCACTGAGAAAATCCCTCTGCTTTTCAGTATCCCTAGCACCTCATCTCTGAAGTCACCCCACCGCAAGGAGGCATTCAACTAGTGCTCCCACTGCAACTAGAGCACCGTTCTCCGTGTAACACGGCCGGACTTTGGAAGCTGCCCTTCTAGGAACTCATACCCGAAGTCACCGTATCTCAGGGGGAAAGGCGGGCTTGCCTTCCAACTTCCACGAAAGCACAGGTCTCTGTGTAACACTTCAGGCTTTCAGTAGAGGCAAGGGAGCCTAGGAGACCAAAGGCATTCCTTGCTCTAGGCAGTTTGGTACACCCAGAGCACCCTGTGAAGAACGCTTGAAGCAAGTATGTACTAGGTCGCTTTTGCCTTGGCTAGAAAGCACAGATACTTATGCTCCGTGTCATCCTGGGGCTGGTGCCCGATGGGACCAGCCTTGTTTCCGCACCTTGAAGAATCCTCTATTGCGCCTTGAAGCTCCCTGAGAAACACTGCTGTTGCCGGGCCTCTTCTCACGGCAGGCATGGCTGTGAGAGGGAAGAGACGGTTTCACATGGAACCGGGGCACTCCACTTTCTCGGTCAGAGCTCATCCTGGCCTGTTGTATAGCTAAGGGGAAACTCCAAGTGAGGCCTAGCTTCGAAGGAGCACCCTGATATGCCACGCAGCAGGGTAGGAGTGCAGCAGCTTCCCTGAAGCCTTAGTTCTCTCTTCTGCTTCAGTGGAAGGGTTGGAAGCTCTTCGGGACTCCTAGACTCCTCCCGGCGGCACCCGTTTCCGTACAAGGACACGGAGTACCCCGAGGCTCTCCCGAGTCGAAGAGCAACATTCAGACCCGGAGGCACTTTGGAATACTCGCGTGTGTGCCGAGCGAAGGGCAGCAGCTTGCACACCGCCTCGGGGGAGCTAGATTTCCTCAGCACACCAACAGCCTCGGGAACACTGTGGTAGCTTGGGCAGCAGGCCACGGAAGGCTGCATCATTACTGTAGTCGGAGCTGCGCTGAGCAAAACGTCTTGCTTACAATTCCTTCTAGGACCTCATGCCTGAAGTCAGCCTACCTCAAGGAGTAAGTCGGCTTGCCGTCCAAGGGCCTCTAGAGCACAGTTTCTAGGGTAACGCTGCAGGCATTCGGAAGATGCACGTGGGCCTACGACACCTAAGGCGTTCTTTCATTTAAGCAGTTCGCTACACGCGGGGCACCCTGCCTAGAGAAGATGATTCTCGAGGGACCCAGTGAGCAGCTAGGTCTCTTTGGACTTGTTAGAAACCACAGACGCTTCTTCTGCACGTAAACCTGGAAAAGGCAGCCCTCTGAGGCAAGCCTGGTCTTCCCGGCTTGAAAGCTCCATTCATGCGGCCTTGAAGCTTCCTGAACAACGCTGTGGTTGCTGGACTTGTACTCACTGCAGGCATGGCTCTGGAAGCAGCAGAGTTTTCTCGAAAGGAAGAGGGTGCTTTCAGGCCCTGGGCGGGAGCATACCCTGCCCTGCTCTAGAGCGAAGGGGAATCCCGACGTGGGCCGTAGCCTCTACCTAAGGCCCTGATTTGCCATCCAGAAGGGTAGTTTTGCGGCCTTTTCCTTGAGGCCTTTGTCGCACTCCTGCCCTCGTGTAACGGTACTAATCCTGTCAGGACTCCTGGCCCCCTCGCGTCAGCACCCGTGTCCCTACAAGAACTCTGAGTACCCTCAGGCTCCCCTGGGCCTGCTGGGCCACACTCAGACACGTAGGCCCTTCTGGGTGCCCCTGGCTAGGCCCAGTGAAGCGTAACACGCTGCACTCTCTCCTGGGGGGAGCTAGATTGCTTCAGCTCACCAACGGATTCAGGAACACGGTTCTAGCAAGTCCAGCATGCCACGGAAGTCGGCCACATTGCCCTGGTCCGAGCTGTACTGAGAAGAACTCTGCGCTTGCTAGTCCCTCTAGGCACTCACACCTGAAGTCACCGCAGCTCAGGTGCAAAGGCGGCCTGCGTTACAAATTCCGCCAAAGCGCAGATCTCTGTGGAACACTTCAGGGTTTCGGTAGATGCACGGGACCCTGCGAGACCTAGGGCACTCTGTGGTCCCGGCAGTTCGCTACACGCAGAACGTCCTGTGTAAGGAAAGTTGAATCAGGGAAGAGCCAAGTATGTCGCTAGGTCTCTTTTGACTTGACAGAAGTGCCTTGACAGGCACTTAGGCTGCGTGTCTTCCTGGAGCTGCTGCCTGATGGGACTGGCCTCGTTTCGGCACCTTGAGAGGTCCTGTTAACGCGCCTCGCAGCTCCCTGGAAAACACTGCTGTTGTCGGGCCTCCTCTCACGGCAGGCATGGCTGCGAGAGGGAAAAGACGGTTTCGCGAGGAACCGGGGCATTCCAGTTTCTCGGTCAGAGCTCATCCTGTCCTGTTCGGTAGCTAAGGGGAAGCTCCAAGTGAGGCCTAGCTTCGAAGGAGGGCCCTGACATGCCGTGCAGCAGGGTAGGAGTGCAGCAGCTCCCAGGAGGCCTTAGCTCTCTCTTCTGCTTCAGTGGAACGGTAGTAAGCTTTCCGGGTCTCCCAGACTCCTCGCGGCAGCACCCGTTTCCGTACAAGGACACTGAGGACCCCCGGGCTCCCCTGAGCTGAAGAGCCACATTCACACCCCTAGACACTTCGGAGTACCCGTGTGCGTGCCGAGTGAAGGGCAGCAGCTTTCACGCTGCCTCGGGGGAGCTAGATTGCCTCAGCTCACCAACAGCCTCAGGAACATATTCGTAGCTCTAGTTGCAGAAGGCCATGGAAGTGTGCCTCATTACCGTAGTCAGAGCTGTACTGAGAGAAGCACTTTGCTTACAATTCCCTCCAGGACCTCATACCTGAAGTCAACCTAACTCAAGGAGAATGTCGGCTTGGGGAGGGTGGGGGTGGTGGGGGGAGGGATTCCAAGTGCAACCAGAGCACAGTTTCTGGTGTAAAGCCGCAGGCTTTGGGACGATTCGCAGGACCCAAGAAACCTAGCGCATTCTTTCGTTCAGGCCGTTCACCTCAGGAAGAATACCCTGCATAGAAAAGTTGACTGTGGAAGGACTCCGTGAGAAGCTAGGTCTCTTTGACTTGGTAGAAACCACGGAAGAGTCTGCCCCATGTCAACCTGGAAATGGCCGTTTGAGACAAGCCTTGCTTTCCCGCCTTGAAAGCTGCATTTATGCGGCCCCGAAGCTACCTGGAAAGCACTGCTGTGGCCCGGATTCTCATCCGTGCAGGCGTGGCTCTGAGAAGAGAAAGCGTTTCCATGAAAGAAACAGGGTGCCTTCCCGTTGCTGTTTGGGAGCTCATCCTCCCTGCCCTATAGTTACCTTAAAACTCCACTGAGCAGAAGCCTCAAATGAAGGCCCTGAATTGCAGGCAGAATGGTAGGCGCGCGGCAGTTTCCATGAGGTGGTAGTCGTTGCCCTTCCTTAGTGTAACGCTGCTAAGCTTCTCAGGATTCCTAGGCGCCTCGCGTCGGCCCGTGTCTCTGTACGAGGACGCTGTGTAGTCCACGGACCCCTGGGCCTCCCGAGCAACGTCCAGCCCAGGAAGCCCTTCGGAGTACCCCTGTGCGTACGCCTATTGATCGGCAGCATTTGCACACGCCCTTGGGAGAGCTAGATTTCCTCAGCTCTCCAGCAGCTTGCGGAACACGGTTCTAGCCAGTGCAGCGTGCCGTGGACTTCGGCCTCATCGCCCTTGTCTGAGCTGCACTGAGAAAATCCCTCTGCTTTTCAGTATCCCTAGCACCTCATCTCTGAAGTCACCCCACCGCAAGGAGGCATTCAACTAGTGCTCCCACTGCAACTAGAGCACCGTTCTCCGTGTAACACGGCCGGACTTTGGAAGCTGCCCTTCTAGGAACTCATACCCGAAGTCACCGTATCTCAGGGGGAAAGGCGGGCTTGCCTTCCAACTTCCACGAAAGCACAGGTCTCTGTGTAACACTTCAGGCTTTCAGTAGAGGCAAGGGAGCCTAGGAGACCAAAGGCATTCCTTGCTCTAGGCAGTTTGGTACACCCAGAGCACCCTGTGAAGAACGCTTGAAGCAAGTATGTACTAGGTCGCTTTTGCCTTGGCTAGAAAGCACAGATACTTATGCTCCGTGTCATCCTGGGGCTGGTGCCCGATGGGACCAGCCTTGTTTCCGCACCTTGAAGAATCCTCTATTGCGCCTTGAAGCTCCCTGAGAAACACTGCTGTTGCCGGGCCTCTTCTCACGGCAGGCATGGCTGTGAGAGGGAAGAGACGGTTTCACATGGAACCGGGGCACTCCACTTTCTCGGTCAGAGCTCATCCTGGCCTGTTGTATAGCTAAGGGGAAACTCCAAGTGAGGCCTAGCTTCGAAGGAGCACCCTGATATGCCACGCAGCAGGGTAGGAGTGCAGCAGCTTCCCTGAGGCCTTAGTTCTCTCTTCTGCTTCAGTGGAAGGGTTGGAAGCTCTTCGGGACTCCTAGACTCCTCCCGGCGGCACCCGTTTCCGTACAAGGACACGGAGTACCCCGAGGCTCTCCCGAGTCGAAGAGCAACATTCAGACCCGGAGGCACTTTGGAATACTCGCGTGTGTGCCGAGCGAAGGGCAGCAGCTTGCACACCGCCTCGGGGGAGCTAGATTTCCTCAGCACACCAACAGCCTCGGGAACACTGTGGTAGCTTGGGCAGCAGGCCACGGAAGGCTGCATCATTACTGTAGTCGGAGCTGCGCTGAGCAAAACGTCTTGCTTACAATTCCTTCTAGGACCTCATGCCTGAAGTCAGCCTACCTCAAGGAGTAAGTCGGCTTGCCGTCCAAGGGCCTCTAGAGCACAGTTTCTAGGGTAACGCTGCAGGCATTCGGAAGATGCACGTGGGCCTACGACACCTAAGGCGTTCTTTCATTTAAGCAGTTCGCTACACGCGGGGCACCCTGCCTAGAGAAGATGATTCTCGAGGGACCCAGTGAGCAGCTAGGTCTCTTTGGACTTGTTAGAAACCACAGACGCTTCTTCTGCACGTAAACCTGGAAAAGGCAGCCCTCTGAGGCAAGCCTGGTCTTCCCGGCTTGAAAGCTCCATTCATGCGGCCTTGAAGCTTCCTGAACAACGCTGTGGTTGCTGGACTTGTACTCACTGCAGGCATGGCTCTGGAAGCAGCAGAGTTTTCTCGAAAGGAAGAGGGTGCTTTCAGGCCCTGGGCGGGAGCATACCCTGCCCTGCTCTAGAGCGAAGGGGAATCCCGACGTGGGCCGTAGCCTCTACCTAAGGCCCTGATTTGCCATCCAGAAGGGTAGTTTTGCGGCCTTTTCCTTGAGGCCTTTGTCGCACTCCTGCCCTCGTGTAACGGTACTAATCCTGTCAGGACTCCTGGCCCCCTCGCGTCAGCACCCGTGTCCCTACAAGAACTCTGAGTACCCTCAGGCTCCCCTGGGCCTGCTGGGCCACACTCAGACACGTAGGCCCTTCTGGGTGCCCCTGGCTAGGCCCAGTGAAGCGTAACACGCTGCACTCTCTCCTGGGGGGAGCTAGATTGCTTCAGCTCACCAACGGATTCAGGAACACGGTTCTAGCAAGTCCAGCATGCCACGGAAGTCGGCCACATTGCCCTGGTCCGAGCTGTACTGAGAAGAACTCTGCGCTTGCTAGTCCCTCTAGGCACTCACACCTGAAGTCACCGCAGCTCAGGTGCAAAGGCGGCCTGCGTTACAAATTCCGCCAAAGCGCAGATCTCTGTGGAACACTTCAGGGTTTCGGTAGATGCACGGGACCCTGCGAGACCTAGGGCACTCTGTGGTCCCGGCAGTTCGCTACACGCAGAACGTCCTGTGTAAGGAAAGTTGAATCAGGGAAGAGCCAAGTATGTCGCTAGGTCTCTTTTGACTTGACAGAAGTGCCTTGACAGGCACTTAGGCTGCGTGTCTTCCTGGAGCTGCTGCCTGATGGGACTGGCCTCGTTTCGGCACCTTGAGAGGTCCTGTTAACGCGCCTCGCAGCTCCCTGGAAAACACTGCTGTTGTCGGGCCTCCTCTCACGGCAGGCATGGCTGCGAGAGGGAAAAGACGGTTTCGTGAGGAACCGGGGCATTCCAGTTTCTCGGTCAGAGCTCATCCTGTCCTGTTCGGTAGCTAAGGGGAAGCTCCAAGTGAGGCCTAGCTTCGAAGGAGGGCCCTGACATGCCGTGCAGCAGGGTAGGAGTGCAGCAGCTCCCAGGAGGCCTTAGCTCTCTCTTCTGCTTCAGTGGAACGGTAGTAAGCTTTCCGGGTCTCCCAGACTCCTCGCGGCAGCACCCGTTTCCGTACAAGGACACTGAGGACCCCCGGGCTCCCCTGAGCTGAAGAGCCACATTCACACCCCTAGACACTTCGGAGTACCCGTGTGCGTGCCGAGTGAAGGGCAGCAGCTTTCACGCTGCCTCGGGGGAGCTAGATTGCCTCAGCTCACCAACAGCCTCAGGAACATATTCGTAGCTCTAGTTGCAGAAGGCCATGGAAGTGTGCCTCATTACCGTAGTCAGAGCTGTACTGAGAGAAGCACTTTGCTTACAATTCCCTCCAGGACCTCATACCTGAAGTCAACCTAACTCAAGGAGAATGTCGGCTTGGGGAGGGCGGGGGTGGTGGGGGGAGGGATTCCAAGTGCAACCAGAGCACAGTTTCTGGTGTAAAGCCGCAGGCTTTGGGACGATTCGCAGGACCCAAGAAACCTAGCGCATTCTTTCGTTCAGGCCGTTCACCTCAGGAAGAATACCCTGCATAGAAAAGTTGACTGTGGAAGGACTCCGTGAGAAGCTAGGTCTCTTTGACTTGGTAGAAACCACGGAAGAGTCTGCCCCATGTCAACCTGGAAATGGCCGTTTGAGACAAGCCTTGCTTTCCCGCCTTGAAAGCTGCATTTATGCGGCCCCGAAGCTACCTGGAAAGCACTGCTGTGGCCCGGATTCTCATCCGTGCAGGCGTGGCTCTGAGAAGAGAAAGCGTTTCCATGAAAGAAACAGGGTGCCTTCCCGTTGCTGTTTGGGAGCTCATCCTCCCTGCCCTATAGTTACCTTAAAACTCCACTGAGCAGAAGCCTCAAATGAAGGCCCTGAATTGCAGGCAGAATGGTAGGCGCGCGGCAGTTTCCATGAGGCGGTAGTCGTTGCCCTTCCTTAGTGTAACGCTGCTAAGCTTCTCAGGATTCCTAGGCGCCTCGCGTCGGCCCGTGTCTCTGTACGAGGACGCTGTGTAGTCCACGGACCCCTGGGCCTCCCGAGCAACGTCCAGCCCAGGAAGCCCTTCGGAGTACCCCTGTGCGTACGCCTATTGATCGGCAGCATTTGCACACGCCCTTGGGAGAGCTAGATTTCCTCAGCTCTCCAGCAGCTTGCGGAACACGGTTCTAGCCAGTGCAGCGTGCCGTGGACTTCGGCCTCATCGCCCTTGTCTGAGCTGCACTGAGAAAATCCCTCTGCTTTTCAGTATCCCTAGCACCTCATCTCTGAAGTCACCCCACCGCAAGGAGGCATTCAACTAGTGCTCCCACTGCAACTAGAGCACCGTTCTCCGTGTAACACGGCCGGACTTTGGAAGCTGCCCTTCTAGGAACTCATACCCGAAGTCACCGTATCTCAGGGGGAAAGGCGGGCTTGCCTTCCAACTTCCACGAAAGCACAGGTCTCTGTGTAACACTTCAGGCTTTCAGTAGAGGCAAGGGAGCCTAGGAGACCAAAGGCATTCCTTGCTCTAGGCAGTTTGGTACACCCAGAGCACCCTGTGAAGAACGCTTGAAGCAAGTATGTACTAGGTCGCTTTTGCCTTGGCTAGAAAGCACAGATACTTATGCTCCGTGTCATCCTGGGGCTGGTGCCCGATGGGACCAGCCTTGTTTCCGCACCTTGAAGAATCCTCTATTGCGCCTTGAAGCTCCCTGAGAAACACTGCTGTTGCCGGGCCTCTTCTCACGGCAGGCATGGCTGTGAGAGGGAAGAGACGGTTTCACATGGAACCGGGGCACTCCACTTTCTCGGTCAGAGCTCATCCTGGCCTGTTGTATAGCTAAGGGGAAACTCCAAGTGAGGCCTAGCTTCGAAGGAGCACCCTGATATGCCACGCAGCAGGGTAGGAGTGCAGCAGCTTCCCTGAGGCCTTAGTTCTCTCTTCTGCTTCAGTGGAAGGGTTGGAAGCTCTTCGGGACTCCTAGACTCCTCCCGGCGGCACCCGTTTCCGTACAAGGACACGGAGTACCCCGAGGCTCTCCCGAGTCGAAGAGCAACATTCAGACCCGGAGGCACTTTGGAATACTCGCGTGTGTGCCGAGCGAAGGGCAGCAGCTTGCACACCGCCTCGGGGGAGCTAGATTTCCTCAGCACACCAACAGCCTCGGGAACACTGTGGTAGCTTGGGCAGCAGGCCACGGAAGGCTGCATCATTACTGTAGTCGGAGCTGCGCTGAGCAAAACGTCTTGCTTACAATTCCTTCTAGGACCTCATGCCTGAAGTCAGCCTACCTCAAGGAGTAAGTCGGCTTGCCGTCCAAGGGCCTCTAGAGCACAGTTTCTAGGGTAACGCTGCAGGCATTCGGAAGATGCACGTGGGCCTACGACACCTAAGGCGTTCTTTCATTTAAGCAGTTCGCTACACGCGGGGCACCCTGCCTAGAGAAGATGATTCTCGAGGGACCCAGTGAGCAGCTAGGTCTCTTTGGACTTGTTAGAAACCACAGACGCTTCTTCTGCACGTAAACCTGGAAAAGGCAGCCCTCTGAGGCAAGCCTGGTCTTCCCGGCTTGAAAGCTCCATTCATGCGGCCTTGAAGCTTCCTGAACAACGCTGTGGTTGCTGGACTTGTACTCACTGCAGGCATGGCTCTGGAAGCAGCAGAGTTTTCTCGAAAGGAAGAGGGTGCTTTCAGGCCCTGGGCGGGAGCATACCCTGCCCTGCTCTAGAGCGAAGGGGAATCCCGACGTGGGCCGTAGCCTCTACCTAAGGCCCTGATTTGCCATCCAGAAGGGTAGTTTTGCGGCCTTTTCCTTGAGGCCTTTGTCGCACTCCTGCCCTCGTGTAACGGTACTAATCCTGTCAGGACTCCTGGCCCCCTCGCGTCAGCACCCGTGTCCCTACAAGAACTCTGAGTACCCTCAGGCTCCCCTGGGCCTGCTGGGCCACACTCAGACACGTAGGCCCTTCTGGGTGCCCCTGGCTAGGCCCAGTGAAGCGTAACACGCTGCACTCTCTCCTGGGGGGAGCTAGATTGCTTCAGCTCACCAACGGATTCAGGAACACGGTTCTAGCAAGTCCAGCATGCCACGGAAGTCGGCCACATTGCCCTGGTCCGAGCTGTACTGAGAAGAACTCTGCGCTTGCTAGTCCCTCTAGGCACTCACACCTGAAGTCACCGCAGCTCAGGTGCAAAGGCGGCCTGCGTTACAAATTCCGCCAAAGCGCAGATCTCTGTGGAACACTTCAGGGTTTCGGTAGATGCACGGGACCCTGCGAGACCTAGGGCACTCTGTGGTCCCGGCAGTTCGCTACACGCAGAACGTCCTGTGTAAGGAAAGTTGAATCAGGGAAGAGCCAAGTATGTCGCTAGGTCTCTTTTGACTTGACAGAAGTGCCTTGACAGGCACTTAGGCTGCGTGTCTTCCTGGAGCTGCTGCCTGATGGGACTGGCCTCGTTTCGGCACCTTGAGAGGTCCTGTTAACGCGCCTCGCAGCTCCCTGGAAAACACTGCTGTTGTCGGGCCTCCTCTCACGGCAGGCATGGCTGCGAGAGGGAAAAGACGGTTTCGCGAGGAACCGGGGCATTCCAGTTTCTCGGTCAGAGCTCATCCTGTCCTGTTCGGTAGCTAAGGGGAAGCTCCAAGTGAGGCCTAGCTTCGAAGGAGGGCCCTGACATGCCGTGCAGCAGGGTAGGAGTGCAGCAGCTCCCAGGAGGCCTTAGCTCTCTCTTCTGCTTCAGTGGAACGGTAGTAAGCTTTCCGGGTCTCCCAGACTCCTCGCGGCAGCACCCGTTTCCGTACAAGGACACTGAGGACCCCCGGGCTCCCCTGAGCTGAAGAGCCACATTCACACCCCTAGACACTTCGGAGTACCCGTGTGCGTGCCGAGTGAAGGGCAGCAGCTTTCACGCTGCCTCGGGGGAGCTAGATTGCCTCAGCTCACCAACAGCCTCAGGAACATATTCGTAGCTCTAGTTGCAGAAGGCCATGGAAGTGTGCCTCATTACCGTAGTCAGAGCTGTACTGAGAGAAGCACTTTGCTTACAATTCCCTCCAGGACCTCATACCTGAAGTCAACCTAACTCAAGGAGAATGTCGGCTTGGGGAGGGCGGGGGTGGTGGGGGGAGGGATTCCAAGTGCAACCAGAGCACAGTTTCTGGTGTAAAGCCGCAGGCTTTGGGACGATTCGCAGGACCCAAGAAACCTAGCGCATTCTTTCGTTCAGGCCGTTCACCTCAGGAAGAATACCCTGCATAGAAAAGTTGACTGTGGAAGGACTCCGTGAGAAGCTAGGTCTCTTTGACTTGGTAGAAACCACGGAAGAGTCTGCCCCATGTCAACCTGGAAATGGCCGTTTGAGACAAGCCTTGCTTTCCCGCCTTGAAAGCTGCATTTATGCGGCCCCGAAGCTACCTGGAAAGCACTGCTGTGGCCCGGATTCTCATCCGTGCAGGCGTGGCTCTGAGAAGAGAAAGAGTTTCCATGAAAGAAACAGGGTGCCTTCCCGTTGCTGTTTGGGAGCTCATCCTCCCTGCCCTATAGTTACCTTAAAACTCCACTGAGCAGAAGCCTCAAATGAAGGCCCTGAATTGCAGGCAGAATGGTAGGCGCGCGGCAGTTTCCATGAGGCGGTAGTCGTTGCCCTTCCTTAGTGTAACGCTGCTAAGCTTCTCAGGATTCCTAGGCGCCTCGCGTCGGCCCGTGTCTCTGTACGAGGACGCTGTGTAGTCCACGGACCCCTGGGCCTCCCGAGCAACGTCCAGCCCAGGAAGCCCTTCGGAGTACCCCTGTGCGTACGCCTATTGATCGGCAGCATTTGCACACGCCCTTGGGAGAGCTAGATTTCCTCAGCTCTCCAGCAGCTTGCGGAACACGGTTCTAGCCAGTGCAGCGTGCCGTGGACTTCGGCCTCATCGCCCTTGTCTGAGCTGCACTGAGAAAATCCCTCTGCTTTTCAGTATCCCTAGCACCTCATCTCTGAAGTCACCCCACCGCAAGGAGGCATTCAACTAGTGCTCCCACTGCAACTAGAGCACCGTTCTCCGTGTAACACGGCCGGACTTTGGAAGCTGCCCTTCTAGGAACTCATACCCGAAGTCACCGTATCTCAGGGGGAAAGGCGGGCTTGCCTTCCAACTTCCACGAAAGCACAGGTCTCTGTGTAACACTTCAGGCTTTCAGTAGAGGCAAGGGAGCCTAGGAGACCAAAGGCATTCCTTGCTCTAGGCAGTTTGGTACACCCAGAGCACCCTGTGAAGAACGCTTGAAGCAAGTATGTACTAGGTCGCTTTTGCCTTGGCTAGAAAGCACAGATACTTATGCTCCGTGTCATCCTGGGGCTGGTGCCCGATGGGACCAGCCTTGTTTCCGCACCTTGAAGAATCCTCTATTGCGCCTTGAAGCTCCCTGAGAAACACTGCTGTTGCCGGGCCTCTTCTCACGGCAGGCATGGCTGTGAGAGGGAAGAGACGGTTTCACATGGAACCGGGGCACTCCACTTTCTCGGTCAGAGCTCATCCTGGCCTGTTGTATAGCTAAGGGGAAACTCCAAGTGAGGCCTAGCTTCGAAGGAGCACCCTGATATGCCACGCAGCAGGGTAGGAGTGCAGCAGCTTCCCTGAGGCCTTAGTTCTCTCTTCTGCTTCAGTGGAAGGGTTGGAAGCTCTTCGGGACTCCTAGACTCCTCCCGGCGGCACCCGTTTCCGTACAAGGACACGGAGTACCCCGAGGCTCTCCCGAGTCGAAGAGCAACATTCAGACCCGGAGGCACTTTGGAATACTCGCGTGTGTGCCGAGCGAAGGGCAGCAGCTTGCACACCGCCTCGGGGGAGCTAGATTTCCTCAGCACACCAACAGCCTCGGGAACACTGTGGTAGCTTGGGCAGCAGGCCACGGAAGGCTGCATCATTACTGTAGTCGGAGCTGCGCTGAGCAAAACGTCTTGCTTACAATTCCTTCTAGGACCTCATGCCTGAAGTCAGCCTACCTCAAGGAGTAAGTCGGCTTGCCGTCCAAGGGCCTCTAGAGCACAGTTTCTAGGGTAACGCTGCAGGCATTCGGAAGATGCACGTGGGCCTACGACACCTAAGGCGTTCTTTCATTTAAGCAGTTCGCTACACGCGGGGCACCCTGCCTAGAGAAGATGATTCTCGAGGGACCCAGTGAGCAGCTAGGTCTCTTTGGACTTGTTAGAAACCACAGACGCTTCTTCTGCACGTAAACCTGGAAAAGGCAGCCCTCTGAGGCAAGCCTGGTCTTCCCGGCTTGAAAGCTCCATTCATGCGGCCTTGAAGCTTCCTGAACAACGCTGTGGTTGCTGGACTTGTACTCACTGCAGGCATGGCTCTGGAAGCAGCAGAGTTTTCTCGAAAGGAAGAGGGTGCTTTCAGGCCCTGGGCGGGAGCATACCCTGCCCTGCTCTAGAGCGAAGGGGAATCCCGACGTGGGCCGTAGCCTCTACCTAAGGCCCTGATTTGCCATCCAGAAGGGTAGTTTTGCGGCCTTTTCCTTGAGGCCTTTGTCGCACTCCTGCCCTCGTGTAACGGTACTAATCCTGTCAGGACTCCTGGCCCCCTCGCGTCAGCACCCGTGTCCCTACAAGAACTCTGAGTACCCTCAGGCTCCCCTGGGCCTGCTGGGCCACACTCAGACACGTAGGCCCTTCTGGGTGCCCCTGGCTAGGCCCAGTGAAGCGTAACACGCTGCACTCTCTCCTGGGGGGAGCTAGATTGCTTCAGCTCACCAACGGATTCAGGAACACGGTTCTAGCAAGTCCAGCATGCCACGGAAGTCGGCCACATTGCCCTGGTCCGAGCTGTACTGAGAAGAACTCTGCGCTTGCTAGTCCCTCTAGGCACTCACACCTGAAGTCACCGCAGCTCAGGTGCAAAGGCGGCCTGCGTTACAAATTCCGCCAAAGCGCAGATCTCTGTGGAACACTTCAGGGTTTCGGTAGATGCACGGGACCCTGCGAGACCTAGGGCACTCTGTGGTCCCGGCAGTTCGCTACACGCAGAACGTCCTGTGTAAGGAAAGTTGAATCAGGGAAGAGCCAAGTATGTCGCTAGGTCTCTTTTGACTTGACAGAAGTGCCTTGACAGGCACTTAGGCTGCGTGTCTTCCTGGAGCTGCTGCCTGATGGGACTGGCCTCGTTTCGGCACCTTGAGAGGTCCTGTTAACGCGCCTCGCAGCTCCCTGGAAAACACTGCTGTTGTCGGGCCTCCTCTCACGGCAGGCATGGCTGCGAGAGGGAAAAGACGGTTTCGCGAGGAACCGGGGCATTCCAGTTTCTCGGTCAGAGCTCATCCTGTCCTGTTCGGTAGCTAAGGGGAAGCTCCAAGTGAGGCCTAGCTTCGAAGGAGGGCCCTGACATGCCGTGCAGCAGGGTAGGAGTGCAGCAGCTCCCAGGAGGCCTTAGCTCTCTCTTCTGCTTCAGTGGAACGGTAGTAAGCTTTCCGGGTCTCCCAGACTCCTCGCGGCAGCACCCGTTTCCGTACAAGGACACTGAGGACCCCCGGGCTCCCCTGAGCTGAAGAGCCACATTCACACCCCTAGACACTTCGGAGTACCCGTGTGCGTGCCGAGTGAAGGGCAGCAGCTTTCACGCTGCCTCGGGGGAGCTAGATTGCCTCAGCTCACCAACAGCCTCAGGAACATATTCGTAGCTCTAGTTGCAGAAGGCCATGGAAGTGTGCCTCATTACCGTAGTCAGAGCTGTACTGAGAGAAGCACTTTGCTTACAATTCCCTCCAGGACCTCATACCTGAAGTCAACCTAACTCAAGGAGAATGTCGGCTTGGGGAGGGCGGGGGTGGTGGGGGGAGGGATTCCAAGTGCAACCAGAGCACAGTTTCTGGTGTAAAGCCGCAGGCTTTGGGACGATTCGCAGGACCCAAGAAACCTAGCGCATTCTTTCGTTCAGGCCGTTCACCTCAGGAAGAATACCCTGCATAGAAAAGTTGACTGTGGAAGGACTCCGTGAGAAGCTAGGTCTCTTTGACTTGGTAGAAACCACGGAAGAGTCTGCCCCATGTCAACCTGGAAATGGCCGTTTGAGACAAGCCTTGCTTTCCCGCCTTGAAAGCCGCATTTATGCGGCCCCGAAGCTACCTGGAAAGCACTGCTGTGGCCCGGATTCTCATCCGTGCAGGCGTGGCTCTGAGAAGAGAAAGAGTTTCCATGAAAGAAACAGGGTGCCTTCCCGTTGCTGTTTGGGAGCTCATCCTCCCTGCCCTATAGTTACCTTAAAACTCCACTGAGCAGAAGCCTCAAATGAAGGCCCTGAATTGCAGGCAGAATGGTAGGCGCGCGGCAGTTTCCATGAGGCGGTAGTCGTTGCCCTTCCCTAGTGTAACGCTGCTAAGCTTCTCAGGATTCCTAGGCGCCTCGCGTCGGCCCGTGTCTCTGTACGAGGACGCTGTGTAGTCCACGGACCCCTGGGCCTCCCGAGCAACGTCCAGCCCAGGAAGCCCTTCGGAGTACCCCTGTGCGTACGCCTATTGATCGGCAGCATTTGCACACGCCCTTGGGAGAGCTAGATTTCCTCAGCTCTCCAGCAGCTTGCGGAACACGGTTCTAGCCAGTGCAGCGTGCCGTGGACTTCGGCCTCATCGCCCTTGTCTGAGCTGCACTGAGAAAATCCCTCTGCTTTTCAGTATCCCTAGCACCTCATCTCTGAAGTCACCCCACCGCAAGGAGGCATTCAACTAGTGCTCCCACTGCAACTAGAGCACCGTTCTCCGTGTAACACGGCCGGACTTTGGAAGCTGCCCTTCTAGGAACTCATACCCGAAGTCACCGTATCTCAGGGGGAAAGGCGGGCTTGCCTTCCAACTTCCACGAAAGCACAGGTCTCTGTGTAACACTTCAGGCTTTCAGTAGAGGCAAGGGAGCCTAGGAGACCAAAGGCATTCCTTGCTCTAGGCAGTTTGGTACACCCAGAGCACCCTGTGAAGAACGCTTGAAGCAAGTATGTACTAGGTCGCTTTTGCCTTGGCTAGAAAGCACAGATACTTATGCTCCGTGTCATCCTGGGGCTGGTGCCCGATGGGACCAGCCTTGTTTCCGCACCTTGAAGAATCCTCTATTGCGCCTTGAAGCTCCCTGAGAAACACTGCTGTTGCCGGGCCTCTTCTCACGGCAGGCATGGCTGTGAGAGGGAAGAGACGGTTTCACATGGAACCGGGGCACTCCACTTTCTCGGTCAGAGCTCATCCTGGCCTGTTGTATAGCTAAGGGGAAACTCCAAGTGAGGCCTAGCTTCGAAGGAGCACCCTGATATGCCACGCAGCAGGGTAGGAGTGCAGCAGCTTCCCTGAGGCCTTAGTTCTCTCTTCTGCTTCAGTGGAAGGGTTGGAAGCTCTTCGGGACTCCTAGACTCCTCCCGGCGGCACCCGTTTCCGTACAAGGACACGGAGTACCCCGAGGCTCTCCCGAGTCGAAGAGCAACATTCAGACCCGGAGGCACTTTGGAATACTCGCGTGTGTGCCGAGCGAAGGGCAGCAGCTTGCACACCGCCTCGGGGGAGCTAGATTTCCTCAGCACACCAACAGCCTCGGGAACACTGTGGTAGCTTGGGCAGCAGGCCACGGAAGGCTGCATCATTACTGTAGTCGGAGCTGCGCTGAGCAAAACGTCTTGCTTACAATTCCTTCTAGGACCTCATGCCTGAAGTCAGCCTACCTCAAGGAGTAAGTCGGCTTGCCGTCCAAGGGCCTCTAGAGCACAGTTTCTAGGGTAACGCTGCAGGCATTCGGAAGATGCACGTGGGCCTACGACACCTAAGGCGTTCTTTCATTTAAGCAGTTCGCTACACGCGGGGCACCCTGCCTAGAGAAGATGATTCTCGAGGGACCCAGTGAGCAGCTAGGTCTCTTTGGACTTGTTAGAAACCACAGACGCTTCTTCTGCACGTAAACCTGGAAAAGGCAGCCCTCTGAGGCAAGCCTGGTCTTCCCGGCTTGAAAGCTCCATTCATGCGGCCTTGAAGCTTCCTGAACAACGCTGTGGTTGCTGGACTTGTACTCACTGCAGGCATGGCTCTGGAAGCAGCAGAGTTTTCTCGAAAGGAAGAGGGTGCTTTCAGGCCCTGGGCGGGAGCATACCCTGCCCTGCTCTAGAGCGAAGGGGAATCCCGACGTGGGCCGTAGCCTCTACCTAAGGCCCTGATTTGCCATCCAGAAGGGTAGTTTTGCGGCCTTTTCCTTGAGGCCTTTGTCGCACTCCTGCCCTCGTGTAACGGTACTAATCCTGTCAGGACTCCTGGCCCCCTCGCGTCAGCACCCGTGTCCCTACAAGAACTCTGAGTACCCTCAGGCTCCCCTGGGCCTGCTGGGCCACACTCAGACACGTAGGCCCTTCTGGGTGCCCCTGGCTAGGCCCAGTGAAGCGTAACACGCTGCACTCTCTCCTGGGGGGAGCTAGATTGCTTCAGCTCACCAACGGATTCAGGAACACGGTTCTAGCAAGTCCAGCATGCCACGGAAGTCGGCCACATTGCCCTGGTCCGAGCTGTACTGAGAAGAACTCTGCGCTTGCTAGTCCCTCTAGGCACTCACACCTGAAGTCACCGCAGCTCAGGTGCAAAGGCGGCCTGCGTTACAAATTCCACCAAAGCGCAGATCTCTGTGGAACACTTCAGGGTTTCGGTAGATGCACGGGACCCTGCGAGACCTAGGGCACTCTGTGGTCCCGGCAGTTCGCTACACGCAGAACGTCCTGTGTAAGGAAAGTTGAATCAGGGAAGAGCCAAGTATGTCGCTAGGTCTCTTTTGACTTGACAGAAGTGCCTTGACAGGCACTTAGGCTGCGTGTCTTCCTGGAGCTGCTGCCTGATGGGACTGGCCTCGTTTCGGCACCTTGAGAGGTCCTGTTAACGCGCCTCGCAGCTCCCTGGAAAACACTGCTGTTGTCGGGCCTCCTCTCACGGCAGGCATGGCTGCGAGAGGGAAAAGACGGTTTCGCGAGGAACCGGGGCATTCCAGTTTCTCGGTCAGAGCTCATCCTGTCCTGTTCGGTAGCTAAGGGGAAGCTCCAAGTGAGGCCTAGCTTCGAAGGAGGGCCCTGACATGCCGTGCAGCAGGGTAGGAGTGCAGCAGCTCCCAGGAGGCCTTAGCTCTCTCTTCTGCTTCAGTGGAACGGTAGTAAGCTTTCCGGGTCTCCCAGACTCCTCGCGGCAGCACCCGTTTCCGTACAAGGACACTGAGGACCCCCGGGCTCCCCTGAGCTGAAGAGCCACATTCACACCCCTAGACACTTCGGAGTACCCGTGTGCGTGCCGAGTGAAGGGCAGCAGCTTTCACGCTGCCTCGGGGGAGCTAGATTGCCTCAGCTCACCAACAGCCTCAGGAACATATTCGTAGCTCTAGTTGCAGAAGGCCATGGAAGTGTGCCTCATTACCGTAGTCAGAGCTGTACTGAGAGAAGCACTTTGCTTACAATTCCCTCCAGGACCTCATACCTGAAGTCAACCTAACTCAAGGAGAATGTCGGCTTGGGGAGGGCGGGGGTGGTGGGGGGAGGGATTCCAAGTGCAACCAGAGCACAGTTTCTGGTGTAAAGCCGCAGGCTTTGGGACGATTCGCAGGACCCAAGAAACCTAGCGCATTCTTTCGTTCAGGCCGTTCACCTCAGGAAGAATACCCTGCATAGAAAAGTTGACTGTGGAAGGACTCCGTGAGAAGCTAGGTCTCTTTGACTTGGTAGAAACCACGGAAGAGTCTGCCCCATGTCAACCTGGAAATGGCCGTTTGAGACAAGCCTTGCTTTCCCGCCTTGAAAGCCGCATTTATGCGGCCCCGAAGCTACCTGGAAAGCACTGCTGTGGCCCGGATTCTCATCCGTGCAGGCGTGGCTCTGAGAAGAGAAAGAGTTTCCATGAAAGAAACAGGGTGCCTTCCCGTTGCTGTTTGGGAGCTCATCCTCCCTGCCCTATAGTTACCTTAAAACTCCACTGAGCAGAAGCCTCAAATGAAGGCCCTGAATTGCAGGCAGAATGGTAGGCGCGCGGCAGTTTCCATGAGGCGGTAGTCGTTGCCCTTCCCTAGTGTAACGCTGCTAAGCTTCTCAGGATTCCTAGGCGCCTCGCGTCGGCCCGTGTCTCTGTACGAGGACGCTGTGTAGTCCACGGACCCCTGGGCCTCCCGAGCAACGTCCAGCCCAGGAAGCCCTTCGGAGTACCCCTGTGCGTACGCCTATTGATCGGCAGCATTTGCACACGCCCTTGGGAGAGCTAGATTTCCTCAGCTCTCCAGCAGCTTGCGGAACACGGTTCTAGCCAGTGCAGCGTGCCGTGGACTTCGGCCTCATCGCCCTTGTCTGAGCTGCACTGAGAAAATCCCTCTGCTTTTCAGTATCCCTAGCACCTCATCTCTGAAGTCACCCCACCGCAAGGAGGCATTCAACTAGTGCTCCCACTGCAACTAGAGCACCGTTCTCCGTGTAACACGGCCGGACTTTGGAAGCTGCCCTTCTAGGAACTCATACCCGAAGTCACCGTATCTCAGGGGGAAAGGCGGGCTTGCCTTCCAACTTCCACGAAAGCACAGGTCTCTGTGTAACACTTCAGGCTTTCAGTAGAGGCAAGGGAGCCTAGGAGACCAAAGGCATTCCTTGCTCTAGGCAGTTTGGTACACCCAGAGCACCCTGTGAAGAACGCTTGAAGCAAGTATGTACTAGGTCGCTTTTGCCTTGGCTAGAAAGCACAGATACTTATGCTCCGTGTCATCCTGGGGCTGGTGCCCGATGGGACCAGCCTTGTTTCCGCACCTTGAAGAATCCTCTATTGCGCCTTGAAGCTCCCTGAGAAACACTGCTGTTGCCGGGCCTCTTCTCACGGCAGGCATGGCTGTGAGAGGGAAGAGACGGTTTCACATGGAACCGGGGCACTCCACTTTCTCGGTCAGAGCTCATCCTGGCCTGTTGTATAGCTAAGGGGAAACTCCAAGTGAGGCCTAGCTTCGAAGGAGCACCCTGATATGCCACGCAGCAGGGTAGGAGTGCAGCAGCTTCCCTGAGGCCTTAGTTCTCTCTTCTGCTTCAGTGGAAGGGTTGGAAGCTCTTCGGGACTCCTAGACTCCTCCCGGCGGCACCCGTTTCCGTACAAGGACACGGAGTACCCCGAGGCTCTCCCGAGTCGAAGAGCAACATTCAGACCCGGAGGCACTTTGGAATACTCGCGTGTGTGCCGAGCGAAGGGCAGCAGCTTGCACACCGCCTCGGGGGAGCTAGATTTCCTCAGCACACCAACAGCCTCGGGAACACTGTGGTAGCTTGGGCAGCAGGCCACGGAAGGCTGCATCATTACTGTAGTCGGAGCTGCGCTGAGCAAAACGTCTTGCTTACAATTCCTTCTAGGACCTCATGCCTGAAGTCAGCCTACCTCAAGGAGTAAGTCGGCTTGCCGTCCAAGGGCCTCTAGAGCACAGTTTCTAGGGTAACGCTGCAGGCATTCGGAAGATGCACGTGGGCCTACGACACCTAAGGCGTTCTTTCATTTAAGCAGTTCGCTACACGCGGGGCACCCTGCCTAGAGAAGATGATTCTCGAGGGACCCAGTGAGCAGCTAGGTCTCTTTGGACTTGTTAGAAACCACAGACGCTTCTTCTGCACGTAAACCTGGAAAAGGCAGCCCTCTGAGGCAAGCCTGGTCTTCCCGGCTTGAAAGCTCCATTCATGCGGCCTTGAAGCTTCCTGAACAACGCTGTGGTTGCTGGACTTGTACTCACTGCAGGCATGGCTCTGGAAGCAGCAGAGTTTTCTCGAAAGGAAGAGGGTGCTTTCAGGCCCTGGGCGGGAGCATACCCTGCCCTGCTCTAGAGCGAAGGGGAATCCCGACGTGGGCCGTAGCCTCTACCTAAGGCCCTGATTTGCCATCCAGAAGGGTAGTTTTGCGGCCTTTTCCTTGAGGCCTTTGTCGCACTCCTGCCCTCGTGTAACGGTACTAATCCTGTCAGGACTCCTGGCCCCCTCGCGTCAGCACCCGTGTCCCTACAAGAACTCTGAGTACCCTCAGGCTCCCCTGGGCCTGCTGGGCCACACTCAGACACGTAGGCCCTTCTGGGTGCCCCTGGCTAGGCCCAGTGAAGCGTAACACGCTGCACTCTCTCCTGGGGGGGGCTAGATTGCTTCAGCTCACCAACGGATTCAGGAACACGGTTCTAGCAAGTCCAGCATGCCACGGAAGTCGGCCACATTGCCCTGGTCCGAGCTGTACTGAGAAGAACTCTGCGCTTGCTAGTCCCTCTAGGCACTCACACCTGAAGTCACCGCAGCTCAGGTGCAAAGGCGGCCTGCGTTACAAATTCCGCCAAAGCGCAGATCTCTGTGGAACACTTCAGGGTTTCGGTAGATGCACGGGACCCTGCGAGACCTAGGGCACTCTGTGGTCCCGGCAGTTCGCTACACGCAGAACGTCCTGTGTAAGGAAAGTTGAATCAGGGAAGAGCCAAGTATGTCGCTAGGTCTCTTTTGACTTGACAGAAGTGCCTTGACAGGCACTTAGGCTGCGTGTCTTCCTGGAGCTGCTGCCTGATGGGACTGGCCTCGTTTCGGCACCTTGAGAGGTCCTGTTAACGCGCCTCGCAGCTCCCTGGAAAACACTGCTGTTGTCGGGCCTCCTCTCACGGCAGGCATGGCTGCGAGAGGGAAAAGACGGTTTCGCGAGGAACCGGGGCATTCCAGTTTCTCGGTCAGAGCTCATCCTGTCCTGTTCGGTAGCTAAGGGGAAGCTCCAAGTGAGGCCTAGCTTCGAAGGAGGGCCCTGACATGCCGTGCAGCAGGGTAGGAGTGCAGCAGCTCCCAGGAGGCCTTAGCTCTCTCTTCTGCTTCAGTGGAACGGTAGTAAGCTTTCCGGGTCTCCCAGACTCCTCGCGGCAGCACCCGTTTCCGTACAAGGACACTGAGGACCCCCGGGCTCCCCTGAGCTGAAGAGCCACATTCACACCCCTAGACACTTCGGAGTACCCGTGTGCGTGCCGAGTGAAGGGCAGCAGCTTTCACGCTGCCTCGGGGGAGCTAGATTGCCTCAGCTCACCAACAGCCTCAGGAACATATTCGTAGCTCTAGTTGCAGAAGGCCATGGAAGTGTGCCTCATTACCGTAGTCAGAGCTGTACTGAGAGAAGCACTTTGCTTACAATTCCCTCCAGGACCTCATACCTGAAGTCAACCTAACTCAAGGAGAATGTCGGCTTGGGGAGGGCGGGGGTGGTGGGGGGAGGGATTCCAAGTGCAACCAGAGCACAGTTTCTGGTGTAAAGCCGCAGGCTTTGGGACGATTCGCAGGACCCAAGAAACCTAGCGCATTCTTTCGTTCAGGCCGTTCACCTCAGGAAGAATACCCTGCATAGAAAAGTTGACTGTGGAAGGACTCCGTGAGAAGCTAGGTCTCTTTGACTTGGTAGAAACCACGGAAGAGTCTGCCCCATGTCAACCTGGAAATGGCCGTTTGAGACAAGCCTTGCTTTCCCGCCTTGAAAGCCGCATTTATGCGGCCCCGAAGCTACCTGGAAAGCACTGCTGTGGCCCGGATTCTCATCCGTGCAGGCGTGGCTCTGAGAAGAGAAAGAGTTTCCATGAAAGAAACAGGGTGCCTTCCCGTTGCTGTTTGGGAGCTCATCCTCCCTGCCCTATAGTTACCTTAAAACTCCACTGAGCAGAAGCCTCAAATGAAGGCCCTGAATTGCAGGCAGAATGGTAGGCGCGCGGCAGTTTCCATGAGGCGGTAGTCGTTGCCCTTCCTTAGTGTAACGCTGCTAAGCTTCTCAGGATTCCTAGGCGCCTCGCGTCGGCCCGTGTCTCTGTACGAGGACGCTGTGTAGTCCACGGACCCCTGGGCCTCCCGAGCAACGTCCAGCCCAGGAAGCCCTTCGGAGTACCCCTGTGCGTACGCCTGTTGATCGGCAGCATTTGCACACGCCCTTGGGAGAGCTAGATTTCCTCAGCTCTCCAGCAGCTTGCGGAACACGGTTCTAGCCAGTGCAGCGTGCCGTGGACTTCGGCCTCATCGCCCTTGTCTGAGCTGCACTGAGAAAATCCCTCTGCTTTTCAGTATCCCTAGCACCTCATCTCTGAAGTCACCCCACCGCAAGGAGGCATTCAACTAGTGCTCCCACTGCAACTAGAGCACCGTTCTCCGTGTAACACGGCCGGACTTTGGAAGCTGCCCTTCTAGGAACTCATACCCGAAGTCACCGTATCTCAGGGGGAAAGGCGGGCTTGCCTTCCAACTTCCACGAAAGCACAGGTCTCTGTGTAACACTTCAGGCTTTCAGTAGAGGCAAGGGAGCCTAGGAGACCAAAGGCATTCCTTGCTCTAGGCAGTTTGGTACACCCAGAGCACCCTGTGAAGAACGCTTGAAGCAAGTATGTACTAGGTCGCTTTTGCCTTGGCTAGAAAGCACAGATACTTATGCTCCGTGTCATCCTGGGGCTGGTGCCCGATGGGACCAGCCTTGTTTCCGCACCTTGAAGAATCCTCTATTGCGCCTTGAAGCTCCCTGAGAAACACTGCTGTTGCCGGGCCTCTTCTCACGGCAGGCATGGCTGTGAGAGGGAAGAGACGGTTTCACATGGAACCGGGGCACTCCACTTTCTCGGTCAGAGCTCATCCTGGCCTGTTGTATAGCTAAGGGGAAACTCCAAGTGAGGCCTAGCTTCGAAGGAGCACCCTGATATGCCACGCAGCAGGGTAGGAGTGCAGCAGCTTCCCTGAGGCCTTAGTTCTCTCTTCTGCTTCAGTGGAAGGGTTGGAAGCTCTTCGGGACTCCTAGACTCCTCCCGGCGGCACCCGTTTCCGTACAAGGACACGGAGTACCCCGAGGCTCTCCCGAGTCGAAGAGCAACATTCAGACCCGGAGGCACTTTGGAATACTCGCGTGTGTGCCGAGCGAAGGGCAGCAGCTTGCACACCGCCTCGGGGGAGCTAGATTTCCTCAGCACACCAACAGCCTCGGGAACACTGTGGTAGCTTGGGCAGCAGGCCACGGAAGGCTGCATCATTACTGTAGTCGGAGCTGCGCTGAGCAAAACGTCTTGCTTACAATTCCTTCTAGGACCTCATGCCTGAAGTCAGCCTACCTCAAGGAGTAAGTCGGCTTGCCGTCCAAGGGCCTCTAGAGCACAGTTTCTAGGGTAACGCTGCAGGCATTCGGAAGATGCACGTGGGCCTACGACACCTAAGGCGTTCTTTCATTTAAGCAGTTCGCTACACGCGGGGCACCCTGCCTAGAGAAGATGATTCTCGAGGGACCCAGTGAGCAGCTAGGTCTCTTTGGACTTGTTAGAAACCACAGACGCTTCTTCTGCACGTAAACCTGGAAAAGGCAGCCCTCTGAGGCAAGCCTGGTCTTCCCGGCTTGAAAGCTCCATTCATGCGGCCTTGAAGCTTCCTGAACAACGCTGTGGTTGCTGGACTTGTACTCACTGCAGGCATGGCTCTGGAAGCAGCAGAGTTTTCTCGAAAGGAAGAGGGTGCTTTCAGGCCCTGGGCGGGAGCATACCCTGCCCTGCTCTAGAGCGAAGGGGAATCCCGACGTGGGCCGTAGCCTCTACCTAAGGCCCTGATTTGCCATCCAGAAGGGTAGTTTTGCGGCCTTTTCCTTGAGGCCTTTGTCGCACTCCTGCCCTCGTGTAACGGTACTAATCCTGTCAGGACTCCTGGCCCCCTCGCGTCAGCACCCGTGTCCCTACAAGAACTCTGAGTACCCTCAGGCTCCCCTGGGCCTGCTGGGCCACACTCAGACACGTAGGCCCTTCTGGGTGCCCCTGGCTAGGCCCAGTGAAGCGTAACACGCTGCACTCTCTCCTGGGGGGAGCTAGATTGCTTCAGCTCACCAACGGATTCAGGAACACGGTTCTAGCAAGTCCAGCATGCCACGGAAGTCGGCCACATTGCCCTGGTCCGAGCTGTACTGAGAAGAACTCTGCGCTTGCTAGTCCCTCTAGGCACTCACACCTGAAGTCACCGCAGCTCAGGTGCAAAGGCGGCCTGCGTTACAAATTCCGCCAAAGCGCAGATCTCTGTGGAACACTTCAGGGTTTCGGTAGATGCACGGGACCCTGCGAGACCTAGGGCACTCTGTGGTCCCGGCAGTTCGCTACACGCAGAACGTCCTGTGTAAGGAAAGTTGAATCAGGGAAGAGCCAAGTATGTCGCTAGGTCTCTTTTGACTTGACAGAAGTGCCTTGACAGGCACTTAGGCTGCGTGTCTTCCTGGAGCTGCTGCCTGATGGGACTGGCCTCGTTTCGGCACCTTGAGAGGTCCTGTTAACGCGCCTCGCAGCTCCCTGGAAAACACTGCTGTTGTCGGGCCTCCTCTCACGGCAGGCATGGCTGCGAGAGGGAAAAGACGGTTTCGCGAGGAACCGGGGCATTCCAGTTTCTCGGTCAGAGCTCATCCTGTCCTGTTCGGTAGCTAAGGGGAAGCTCCAAGTGAGGCCTAGCTTCGAAGGAGGGCCCTGACATGCCGTGCAGCAGGGTAGGAGTGCAGCAGCTCCCAGGAGGCCTTAGCTCTCTCTTCTGCTTCAGTGGAACGGTAGTAAGCTTTCCGGGTCTCCCAGACTCCTCGCGGCAGCACCCGTTTCCGTACAAGGACACTGAGGACCCCCGGGCTCCCCTGAGCTGAAGAGCCACATTCACACCCCTAGACACTTCGGAGTACCCGTGTGCGTGCCGAGTGAAGGGCAGCAGCTTTCACGCTGCCTCGGGGGAGCTAGATTGCCTCAGCTCACCAACAGCCTCAGGAACATATTCGTAGCTCTAGTTGCAGAAGGCCATGGAAGTGTGCCTCATTACCGTAGTCAGAGCTGTACTGAGAGAAGCACTTTGCTTACAATTCCCTCCAGGACCTCATACCTGAAGTCAACCTAACTCAAGGAGAATGTCGGCTTGGGGAGGGCGGGGGTGGTGGGGGGAGGGATTCCAAGTGCAACCAGAGCACAGTTTCTGGTGTAAAGCCGCAGGCTTTGGGACGATTCGCAGGACCCAAGAAACCTAGCGCATTCTTTCGTTCAGGCCGTTCACCTCAGGAAGAATACCCTGCATAGAAAAGTTGACTGTGGAAGGACTCCGTGAGAAGCTAGGTCTCTTTGACTTGGTAGAAACCACGGAAGAGTCTGCCCCATGTCAACCTGGAAATGGCCGTTTGAGACAAGCCTTGCTTTCCCGCCTTGAAAGCCGCATTTATGCGGCCCCGAAGCTACCTGGAAAGCACTGCTGTGGCCCGGATTCTCATCCGTGCAGGCGTGGCTCTGAGAAGAGAAAGAGTTTCCATGAAAGAAACAGGGTGCCTTCCCGTTGCTGTTTGGGAGCTCATCCTCCCTGCCCTATAGTTACCTTAAAACTCCACTGAGCAGAAGCCTCAAATGAAGGCCCTGAATTGCAGGCAGAATGGTAGGCGCGCGGCAGTTTCCATGAGGCGGTAGTCGTTGCCCTTCCTTAGTGTAACGCTGCTAAGCTTCTCAGGATTCCTAGGCGCCTCGCGTCGGCCCGTGTCTCTGTACGAGGACGCTGTGTAGTCCACGGACCCCTGGGCCTCCCGAGCAACGTCCAGCCCAGGAAGCCCTTCGGAGTACCCCTGTGCGTACGCCTGTTGATCGGCAGCATTTGCACACGCCCTTGGGAGAGCTAGATTTCCTCAGCTCTCCAGCAGCTTGCGGAACACGGTTCTAGCCAGTGCAGCGTGCCGTGGACTTCGGCCTCATCGCCCTTGTCTGAGCTGCACTGAGAAAATCCCTCTGCTTTTCAGTATCCCTAGCACCTCATCTCTGAAGTCACCCCACCGCAAGGAGGCATTCAACTAGTGCTCCCACTGCAACTAGAGCACCGTTCTCCGTGTAACACGGCCGGACTTTGGAAGCTGCCCTTCTAGGAACTCATACCCGAAGTCACCGTATCTCAGGGGGAAAGGCGGGCTTGCCTTCCAACTTCCACGAAAGCACAGGTCTCTGTGTAACACTTCAGGCTTTCAGTAGAGGCAAGGGAGCCTAGGAGACCAAAGGCATTCCTTGCTCTAGGCAGTTTGGTACACCCAGAGCACCCTGTGAAGAACGCTTGAAGCAAGTATGTACTAGGTCGCTTTTGCCTTGGCTAGAAAGCACAGATACTTATGCTCCGTGTCATCCTGGGGCTGGTGCCCGATGGGACCAGCCTTGTTTCCGCACCTTGAAGAATCCTCTATTGCGCCTTGAAGCTCCCTGAGAAACACTGCTGTTGCCGGGCCTCTTCTCACGGCAGGCATGGCTGTGAGAGGGAAGAGACGGTTTCACATGGAACCGGGGCACTCCACTTTCTCGGTCAGAGCTCATCCTGGCCTGTTGTATAGCTAAGGGGAAACTCCAAGTGAGGCCTAGCTTCGAAGGAGCACCCTGATATGCCACGCAGCAGGGTAGGAGTGCAGCAGCTTCCCTGAGGCCTTAGTTCTCTCTTCTGCTTCAGTGGAAGGGTTGGAAGCTCTTCGGGACTCCTAGACTCCTCCCGGCGGCACCCGTTTCCGTACAAGGACACGGAGTACCCCGAGGCTCTCCCGAGTCGAAGAGCAACATTCAGACCCGGAGGCACTTTGGAATACTCGCGTGTGTGCCGAGCGAAGGGCAGCAGCTTGCACACCGCCTCGGGGGAGCTAGATTTCCTCAGCACACCAACAGCCTCGGGAACACTGTGGTAGCTTGGGCAGCAGGCCACGGAAGGCTGCATCATTACTGTAGTCGGAGCTGCGCTGAGCAAAACGTCTTGCTTACAATTCCTTCTAGGACCTCATGCCTGAAGTCAGCCTACCTCAAGGAGTAAGTCGGCTTGCCGTCCAAGGGCCTCTAGAGCACAGTTTCTAGGGTAACGCTGCAGGCATTCGGAAGATGCACGTGGGCCTACGACACCTAAGGCGTTCTTTCATTTAAGCAGTTCGCTACACGCGGGGCACCCTGCCTAGAGAAGATGATTCTCGAGGGACCCAGTGAGCAGCTAGGTCTCTTTGGACTTGTTAGAAACCACAGACGCTTCTTCTGCACGTAAACCTGGAAAAGGCAGCCCTCTGAGGCAAGCCTGGTCTTCCCGGCTTGAAAGCTCCATTCATGCGGCCTTGAAGCTTCCTGAACAACGCTGTGGTTGCTGGACTTGTACTCACTGCAGGCATGGCTCTGGAAGCAGCAGAGTTTTCTCGAAAGGAAGAGGGTGCTTTCAGGCCCTGGGCGGGAGCATACCCTGCCCTGCTCTAGAGCGAAGGGGAATCCCGACGTGGGCCGTAGCCTCTACCTAAGGCCCTGATTTGCCATCCAGAAGGGTAGTTTTGCGGCCTTTTCCTTGAGGCCTTTGTCGCACTCCTGCCCTCGTGTAACGGTACTAATCCTGTCAGGACTCCTGGCCCCCTCGCGTCAGCACCCGTGTCCCTACAAGAACTCTGAGTACCCTCAGGCTCCCCTGGGCCTGCTGGGCCACACTCAGACACGTAGGCCCTTCTGGGTGCCCCTGGCTAGGCCCAGTGAAGCGTAACACGCTGCACTCTCTCCTGGGGGGGGCTAGATTGCTTCAGCTCACCAACGGATTCAGGAACACGGTTCTAGCAAGTCCAGCATGCCACGGAAGTCGGCCACATTGCCCTGGTCCGAGCTGTACTGAGAAGAACTCTGCGCTTGCTAGTCCCTCTAGGCACTCACACCTGAAGTCACCGCAGCTCAGGTGCAAAGGCGGCCTGCGTTACAAATTCCGCCAAAGCGCAGATCTCTGTGGAACACTTCAGGGTTTCGGTAGATGCACGGGACCCTGCGAGACCTAGGGCACTCTGTGGTCCCGGCAGTTCGCTACACGCAGAACGTCCTGTGTAAGGAAAGTTGAATCAGGGAAGAGCCAAGTATGTCGCTAGGTCTCTTTTGACTTGACAGAAGTGCCTTGACAGGCACTTAGGCTGCGTGTCTTCCTGGAGCTGCTGCCTGATGGGACTGGCCTCGTTTCGGCACCTTGAGAGGTCCTGTTAACGCGCCTCGCAGCTCCCTGGAAAACACTGCTGTTGTCGGGCCTCCTCTCACGGCAGGCATGGCTGCGAGAGGGAAAAGACGGTTTCGCGAGGAACCGGGGCATTCCAGTTTCTCGGTCAGAGCTCATCCTGTCCTGTTCGGTAGCTAAGGGGAAGCTCCAAGTGAGGCCTAGCTTCGAAGGAGGGCCCTGACATGCCGTGCAGCAGGGTAGGAGTGCAGCAGCTCCCAGGAGGCCTTAGCTCTCTCTTCTGCTTCAGTGGAACGGTAGTAAGCTTTCCGGGTCTCCCAGACTCCTCGCGGCAGCACCCGTTTCCGTACAAGGACACTGAGGACCCCCGGGCTCCCCTGAGCTGAAGAGCCACATTCACACCCCTAGACACTTCGGAGTACCCGTGTGCGTGCCGAGTGAAGGGCAGCAGCTTTCACGCTGCCTCGGGGGAGCTAGATTGCCTCAGCTCACCAACAGCCTCAGGAACATATTCGTAGCTCTAGTTGCAGAAGGCCATGGAAGTGTGCCTCATTACCGTAGTCAGAGCTGTACTGAGAGAAGCACTTTGCTTACAATTCCCTCCAGGACCTCATACCTGAAGTCAACCTAACTCAAGGAGAATGTCGGCTTGGGGAGGGCGGGGGTGGTGGGGGGAGGGATTCCAAGTGCAACCAGAGCACAGTTTCTGGTGTAAAGCCGCAGGCTTTGGGACGATTCGCAGGACCCAAGAAACCTAGCGCATTCTTTCGTTCAGGCCGTTCACCTCAGGAAGAATACCCTGCATAGAAAAGTTGACTGTGGAAGGACTCCGTGAGAAGCTAGGTCTCTTTGACTTGGTAGAAACCACGGAAGAGTCTGCCCCATGTCAACCTGGAAATGGCCGTTTGAGACAAGCCTTGCTTTCCCGCCTTGAAAGCCGCATTTATGCGGCCCCGAAGCTACCTGGAAAGCACTGCTGTGGCCCGGATTCTCATCCGTGCAGGCGTGGCTCTGAGAAGAGAAAGAGTTTCCATGAAAGAAACAGGGTGCCTTCCCGTTGCTGTTTGGGAGCTCATCCTCCCTGCCCTATAGTTACCTTAAAACTCCACTGAGCAGAAGCCTCAAATGAAGGCCCTGAATTGCAGGCAGAATGGTAGGCGCGCGGCAGTTTCCATGAGGCGGTAGTCGTTGCCCTTCCTTAGTGTAACGCTGCTAAGCTTCTCAGGATTCCTAGGCGCCTCGCGTCGGCCCGTGTCTCTGTACGAGGACGCTGTGTAGTCCACGGACCCCTGGGCCTCCCGAGCAACGTCCAGCCCAGGAAGCCCTTCGGAGTACCCCTGTGCGTACGCCTATTGATCGGCAGCATTTGCACACGCCCTTGGGAGAGCTAGATTTCCTCAGCTCTCCAGCAGCTTGCGGAACACGGTTCTAGCCAGTGCAGCGTGCCGTGGACTTCGGCCTCATCGCCCTTGTCTGAGCTGCACTGAGAAAATCCCTCTGCTTTTCAGTATCCCTAGCACCTCATCTCTGAAGTCACCCCACCGCAAGGAGGCATTCAACTAGTGCTCCCACTGCAACTAGAGCACCGTTCTCCGTGTAACACGGCCGGACTTTGGAAGCTGCCCTTCTAGGAACTCATACCCGAAGTCACCGTATCTCAGGGGGAAAGGCGGGCTTGCCTTCCAACTTCCACGAAAGCACAGGTCTCTGTGTAACACTTCAGGCTTTCAGTAGAGGCAAGGGAGCCTAGGAGACCAAAGGCATTCCTTGCTCTAGGCAGTTTGGTACACCCAGAGCACCCTGTGAAGAACGCTTGAAGCAAGTATGTACTAGGTCGCTTTTGCCTTGGCTAGAAAGCACAGATACTTATGCTCCGTGTCATCCTGGGGCTGGTGCCCGATGGGACCAGCCTTGTTTCCGCACCTTGAAGAATCCTCTATTGCGCCTTGAAGCTCTCTGAGAAACACTGCTGTTGCCGGGCCTCTTCTCACGGCAGGCATGGCTGTGAGAGGGAAGAGACGGTTTCACATGGAACCGGGGCACTCCACTTTCTCGGTCAGAGCTCATCCTGGCCTGTTGTATAGCTAAGGGGAAACTCCAAGTGAGGCCTAGCTTCGAAGGAGCACCCTGATATGCCACGCAGCAGGGTAGGAGTGCAGCAGCTTCCCTGAGGCCTTAGTTCTCTCTTCTGCTTCAGTGGAAGGGTTGGAAGCTCTTCGGGACTCCTAGACTCCTCCCGGCGGCACCCGTTTCCGTACAAGGACACGGAGTACCCCGAGGCTCTCCCGAGTCGAAGAGCAACATTCAGACCCGGAGGCACTTTGGAATACTCGCGTGTGTGCCGAGCGAAGGGCAGCAGCTTGCACACCGCCTCGGGGGAGCTAGATTTCCTCAGCACACCAACAGCCTCGGGAACACTGTGGTAGCTTGGGCAGCAGGCCACGGAAGGCTGCATCATTACTGTAGTCGGAGCTGCGCTGAGCAAAACGTCTTGCTTACAATTCCTTCTAGGACCTCATGCCTGAAGTCAGCCTACCTCAAGGAGTAAGTCGGCTTGCCGTCCAAGGGCCTCTAGAGCACAGTTTCTAGGGTAACGCTGCAGGCATTCGGAAGATGCACGTGGGCCTACGACACCTAAGGCGTTCTTTCATTTAAGCAGTTCGCTACACGCGGGGCACCCTGCCTAGAGAAGATGATTCTCGAGGGACCCAGTGAGCAGCTAGGTCTCTTTGGACTTGTTAGAAACCACAGACGCTTCTTCTGCACGTAAACCTGGAAAAGGCAGCCCTCTGAGGCAAGCCTGGTCTTCCCGGCTTGAAAGCTCCATTCATGCGGCCTTGAAGCTTCCTGAACAACGCTGTGGTTGCTGGACTTGTACTCACTGCAGGCATGGCTCTGGAAGCAGCAGAGTTTTCTCGAAAGGAAGAGGGTGCTTTCAGGCCCTGGGCGGGAGCATACCCTGCCCTGCTCTAGAGCGAAGGGGAATCCCGACGTGGGCCGTAGCCTCTACCTAAGGCCCTGATTTGCCATCCAGAAGGGTAGTTTTGCGGCCTTTTCCTTGAGGCCTTTGTCGCACTCCTGCCCTCGTGTAACGGTACTAATCCTGTCAGGACTCCTGGCCCCCTCGCGTCAGCACCCGTGTCCCTACAAGAACTCTGAGTACCCTCAGGCTCCCCTGGGCCTGCTGGGCCACACTCAGACACGTAGGCCCTTCTGGGTGCCCCTGGCTAGGCCCAGTGAAGCGTAACACGCTGCACTCTCTCCTGGGGGGAGCTAGATTGCTTCAGCTCACCAACGGATTCAGGAACACGGTTCTAGCAAGTCCAGCATGCCACGGAAGTCGGCCACATTGCCCTGGTCCGAGCTGTACTGAGAAGAACTCTGCGCTTGCTAGTCCCTCTAGGCACTCACACCTGAAGTCACCGCAGCTCAGGTGCAAAGGCGGCCTGCGTTACAAATTCCGCCAAAGCGCAGATCTCTGTGGAACACTTCAGGGTTTCGGTAGATGCACGGGACCCTGCGAGACCTAGGGCACTCTGTGGTCCCGGCAGTTCGCTACACGCAGAACGTCCTGTGTAAGGAAAGTTGAATCAGGGAAGAGCCAAGTATGTCGCTAGGTCTCTTTTGACTTGACAGAAGTGCCTTGACAGGCACTTAGGCTGCGTGTCTTCCTGGAGCTGCTGCCTGATGGGACTGGCCTCGTTTCGGCACCTTGAGAGGTCCTGTTAACGCGCCTCGCAGCTCCCTGGAAAACACTGCTGTTGTCGGGCCTCCTCTCACGGCAGGCATGGCTGCGAGAGGGAAAAGACGGTTTCGCGAGGAACCGGGGCATTCCAGTTTCTCGGTCAGAGCTCATCCTGTCCTGTTCGGTAGCTAAGGGGAAGCTCCAAGTGAGGCCTAGCTTCGAAGGAGGGCCCTGACATGCCGTGCAGCAGGGTAGGAGTGCAGCAGCTCCCAGGAGGCCTTAGCTCTCTCTTCTGCTTCAGTGGAACGGTAGTAAGCTTTCCGGGTCTCCCAGACTCCTCGCGGCAGCACCCGTTTCCGTACAAGGACACTGAGGACCCCCGGGCTCCCCTGAGCTGAAGAGCCACATTCACACCCCTAGACACTTCGGAGTACCCGTGTGCGTGCCGAGTGAAGGGCAGCAGCTTTCACGCTGCCTCGGGGGAGCTAGATTGCCTCAGCTCACCAACAGCCTCAGGAACATATTCGTAGCTCTAGTTGCAGAAGGCCATGGAAGTGTGCCTCATTACCGTAGTCAGAGCTGTACTGAGAGAAGCACTTTGCTTACAATTCCCTCCAGGACCTCATACCTGAAGTCAACCTAACTCAAGGAGAATGTCGGCTTGGGGAGGGCGGGGGTGGTGGGGGGAGGGATTCCAAGTGCAACCAGAGCACAGTTTCTGGTGTAAAGCCGCAGGCTTTGGGACGATTCGCAGGACCCAAGAAACCTAGCGCATTCTTTCGTTCAGGCCGTTCACCTCAGGAAGAATACCCTGCATAGAAAAGTTGACTGTGGAAGGACTCCGTGAGAAGCTAGGTCTCTTTGACTTGGTAGAAACCACGGAAGAGTCTGCCCCATGTCAACCTGGAAATGGCCGTTTGAGACAAGCCTTGCTTTCCCGCCTTGAAAGCCGCATTTATGCGGCCCCGAAGCTACCTGGAAAGCACTGCTGTGGCCCGGATTCTCATCCGTGCAGGCGTGGCTCTGAGAAGAGAAAGAGTTTCCATGAAAGAAACAGGGTGCCTTCCCGTTGCTGTTTGGGAGCTCATCCTCCCTGCCCTATAGTTACCTTAAAACTCCACTGAGCAGAAGCCTCAAATGAAGGCCCTGAATTGCAGGCAGAATGGTAGGCGCGCGGCAGTTTCCATGAGGCGGTAGTCGTTGCCCTTCCTTAGTGTAACGCTGCTAAGCTTCTCAGGATTCCTAGGCGCCTCGCGTCGGCCCGTGTCTCTGTACGAGGACGCTGTGTAGTCCACGGACCCCTGGGCCTCCCGAGCAACGTCCAGCCCAGGAAGCCCTTCGGAGTACCCCTGTGCGTACGCCTATTGATCGGCAGCATTTGCACACGCCCTTGGGAGAGCTAGATTTCCTCAGCTCTCCAGCAGCTTGCGGAACACGGTTCTAGCCAGTGCAGCGTGCCGTGGACTTCGGCCTCATCGCCCTTGTCTGAGCTGCACTGAGAAAATCCCTCTGCTTTTCAGTATCCCTAGCACCTCATCTCTGAAGTCACCCCACCGCAAGGAGGCATTCAACTAGTGCTCCCACTGCAACTAGAGCACCGTTCTCCGTGTAACACGGCCGGACTTTGGAAGCTGCCCTTCTAGGAACTCATACCCGAAGTCACCGTATCTCAGGGGGAAAGGCGGGCTTGCCTTCCAACTTCCACGAAAGCACAGGTCTCTGTGTAACACTTCAGGCTTTCAGTAGAGGCAAGGGAGCCTAGGAGACCAAAGGCATTCCTTGCTCTAGGCAGTTTGGTACACCCAGAGCACCCTGTGAAGAACGCTTGAAGCAAGTATGTACTAGGTCGCTTTTGCCTTGGCTAGAAAGCACAGATACTTATGCTCCGTGTCATCCTGGGGCTGGTGCCCGATGGGACCAGCCTTGTTTCCGCACCTTGAAGAATCCTCTATTGCGCCTTGAAGCTCCCTGAGAAACACTGCTGTTGCCGGGCCTCTTCTCACGGCAGGCATGGCTGTGAGAGGGAAGAGACGGTTTCACATGGAACCGGGGCACTCCACTTTCTCGGTCAGAGCTCATCCTGGCCTGTTGTATAGCTAAGGGGAAACTCCAAGTGAGGCCTAGCTTCGAAGGAGCACCCTGATATGCCACGCAGCAGGGTAGGAGTGCAGCAGCTTCCCTGAGGCCTTAGTTCTCTCTTCTGCTTCAGTGGAAGGGTTGGAAGCTCTTCGGGACTCCTAGACTCCTCCCGGCGGCACCCGTTTCCGTACAAGGACACGGAGTACCCCGAGGCTCTCCCGAGTCGAAGAGCAACATTCAGACCCGGAGGCACTTTGGAATACTCGCGTGTGTGCCGAGCGAAGGGCAGCAGCTTGCACACCGCCTCGGGGGAGCTAGATTTCCTCAGCACACCAACAGCCTCGGGAACACTGTGGTAGCTTGGGCAGCAGGCCACGGAAGGCTGCATCATTACTGTAGTCGGAGCTGCGCTGAGCAAAACGTCTTGCTTACAATTCCTTCTAGGACCTCATGCCTGAAGTCAGCCTACCTCAAGGAGTAAGTCGGCTTGCCGTCCAAGGGCCTCTAGAGCACAGTTTCTAGGGTAACGCTGCAGGCATTCGGAAGATGCACGTGGGCCTACGACACCTAAGGCGTTCTTTCATTTAAGCAGTTCGCTACACGCGGGGCACCCTGCCTAGAGAAGATGATTCTCGAGGGACCCAGTGAGCAGCTAGGTCTCTTTGGACTTGTTAGAAACCACAGACGCTTCTTCTGCACGTAAACCTGGAAAAGGCAGCCCTCTGAGGCAAGCCTGGTCTTCCCGGCTTGAAAGCTCCATTCATGCGGCCTTGAAGCTTCCTGAACAACGCTGTGGTTGCTGGACTTGTACTCACTGCAGGCATGGCTCTGGAAGCAGCAGAGTTTTCTCGAAAGGAAGAGGGTGCTTTCAGGCCCTGGGCGGGAGCATACCCTGCCCTGCTCTAGAGCGAAGGGGAATCCCGACGTGGGCCGTAGCCTCTACCTAAGGCCCTGATTTGCCATCCAGAAGGGTAGTTTTGCGGCCTTTTCCTTGAGGCCTTTGTCGCACTCCTGCCCTCGTGTAACGGTACTAATCCTGTCAGGACTCCTGGCCCCCTCGCGTCAGCACCCGTGTCCCTACAAGAACTCTGAGTACCCTCAGGCTCCCCTGGGCCTGCTGGGCCACACTCAGACACGTAGGCCCTTCTGGGTGCCCCTGGCTAGGCCCAGTGAAGCGTAACACGCTGCACTCTCTCCTGGGGGGAGCTAGATTGCTTCAGCTCACCAACGGATTCAGGAACACGGTTCTAGCAAGTCCAGCATGCCACGGAAGTCGGCCACATTGCCCTGGTCCGAGCTGTACTGAGAAGAACTCTGCGCTTGCTAGTCCCTCTAGGCACTCACACCTGAAGTCACCGCAGCTCAGGTGCAAAGGCGGCCTGCGTTACAAATTCCGCCAAAGCGCAGATCTCTGTGGAACACTTCAGGGTTTCGGTAGATGCACGGGACCCTGCGAGACCTAGGGCACTCTGTGGTCCCGGCAGTTCGCTACACGCAGAACGTCCTGTGTAAGGAAAGTTGAATCAGGGAAGAGCCAAGTATGTCGCTAGGTCTCTTTTGACTTGACAGAAGTGCCTTGACAGGCACTTAGGCTGCGTGTCTTCCTGGAGCTGCTGCCTGATGGGACTGGCCTCGTTTCGGCACCTTGAGAGGTCCTGTTAACGCGCCTCGCAGCTCCCTGGAAAACACTGCTGTTGTCGGGCCTCCTCTCACGGCAGGCATGGCTGCGAGAGGGAAAAGACGGTTTCGCGAGGAACCGGGGCATTCCAGTTTCTCGGTCAGAGCTCATCCTGTCCTGTTCGGTAGCTAAGGGGAAGCTCCAAGTGAGGCCTAGCTTCGAAGGAGGGCCCTGACATGCCGTGCAGCAGGGTAGGAGTGCAGCAGCTCCCAGGAGGCCTTAGCTCTCTCTTCTGCTTCAGTGGAACGGTAGTAAGCTTTCCGGGTCTCCCAGACTCCTCGCGGCAGCACCCGTTTCCGTACAAGGACACTGAGGACCCCCGGGCTCCCCTGAGCTGAAGAGCCACATTCACACCCCTAGACACTTCGGAGTACCCGTGTGCGTGCCGAGTGAAGGGCAGCAGCTTTCACGCTGCCTCGGGGGAGCTAGATTGCCTCAGCTCACCAACAGCCTCAGGAACATATTCGTAGCTCTAGTTGCAGAAGGCCATGGAAGTGTGCCTCATTACCGTAGTCAGAGCTGTACTGAGAGAAGCACTTTGCTTACAATTCCCTCCAGGACCTCATACCTGAAGTCAACCTAACTCAAGGAGAATGTCGGCTTGGGGAGGGCGGGGGTGGTGGGGGGAGGGATTCCAAGTGCAACCAGAGCACAGTTTCTGGTGTAAAGCCGCAGGCTTTGGGACGATTCGCAGGACCCAAGAAACCTAGCGCATTCTTTCGTTCAGGCCGTTCACCTCAGGAAGAATACCCTGCATAGAAAAGTTGACTGTGGAAGGACTCCGTGAGAAGCTAGGTCTCTTTGACTTGGTAGAAACCACGGAAGAGTCTGCCCCATGTCAACCTGGAAATGGCCGTTTGAGACAAGCCTTGCTTTCCCGCCTTGAAAGCCGCATTTATGCGGCCCCGAAGCTACCTGGAAAGCACTGCTGTGGCCCGGATTCTCATCCGTGCAGGCGTGGCTCTGAGAAGAGAAAGAGTTTCCATGAAAGAAACAGGGTGCCTTCCCGTTGCTGTTTGGGAGCTCATCCTCCCTGCCCTATAGTTACCTTAAAACTCCACTGAGCAGAAGCCTCAAATGAAGGCCCTGAATTGCAGGCAGAATGGTAGGCGCGCGGCAGTTTCCATGAGGCGGTAGTCGTTGCCCTTCCTTAGTGTAACGCTGCTAAGCTTCTCAGGATTCCTAGGCGCCTCGCGTCGGCCCGTGTCTCTGTACGAGGACGCTGTGTAGTCCACGGACCCCTGGGCCTCCCGAGCAACGTCCAGCCCAGGAAGCCCTTCGGAGTACCCCTGTGCGTACGCCTATTGATCGGCAGCATTTGCACACGCCCTTGGGAGAGCTAGATTTCCTCAGCTCTCCAGCAGCTTGCGGAACACGGTTCTAGCCAGTGCAGCGTGCCGTGGACTTCGGCCTCATCGCCCTTGTCTGAGCTGCACTGAGAAAATCCCTCTGCTTTTCAGTATCCCTAGCACCTCATCTCTGAAGTCACCCCACCGCAAGGAGGCATTCAACTAGTGCTCCCACTGCAACTAGAGCACCGTTCTCCGTGTAACACGGCCGGACTTTGGAAGCTGCCCTTCTAGGAACTCATACCCGAAGTCACCGTATCTCAGGGGGAAAGGCGGGCTTGCCTTCCAACTTCCACGAAAGCACAGGTCTCTGTGTAACACTTCAGGCTTTCAGTAGAGGCAAGGGAGCCTAGGAGACCAAAGGCATTCCTTGCTCTAGGCAGTTTGGTACACCCAGAGCACCCTGTGAAGAACGCTTGAAGCAAGTATGTACTAGGTCGCTTTTGCCTTGGCTAGAAAGCACAGATACTTATGCTCCGTGTCATCCTGGGGCTGGTGCCCGATGGGACCAGCCTTGTTTCCGCACCTTGAAGAATCCTCTATTGCGCCTTGAAGCTCCCTGAGAAACACTGCTGTTGCCGGGCCTCTTCTCACGGCAGGCATGGCTGTGAGAGGGAAGAGACGGTTTCACATGGAACCGGGGCACTCCACTTTCTCGGTCAGAGCTCATCCTGGCCTGTTGTATAGCTAAGGGGAAACTCCAAGTGAGGCCTAGCTTCGAAGGAGCACCCTGATATGCCACGCAGCAGGGTAGGAGTGCAGCAGCTTCCCTGAGGCCTTAGTTCTCTCTTCTGCTTCAGTGGAAGGGTTGGAAGCTCTTCGGGACTCCTAGACTCCTCCCGGCGGCACCCGTTTCCGTACAAGGACACGGAGTACCCCGAGGCTCTCCCGAGTCGAAGAGCAACATTCAGACCCGGAGGCACTTTGGAATACTCGCGTGTGTGCCGAGCGAAGGGCAGCAGCTTGCACACCGCCTCGGGGGAGCTAGATTTCCTCAGCACACCAACAGCCTCGGGAACACTGTGGTAGCTTGGGCAGCAGGCCACGGAAGGCTGCATCATTACTGTAGTCGGAGCTGCGCTGAGCAAAACGTCTTGCTTACAATTCCTTCTAGGACCTCATGCCTGAAGTCAGCCTACCTCAAGGAGTAAGTCGGCTTGCCGTCCAAGGGCCTCTAGAGCACAGTTTCTAGGGTAACGCTGCAGGCATTCGGAAGATGCACGTGGGCCTACGACACCTAAGGCGTTCTTTCATTTAAGCAGTTCGCTACACGCGGGGCACCCTGCCTAGAGAAGATGATTCTCGAGGGACCCAGTGAGCAGCTAGGTCTCTTTGGACTTGTTAGAAACCACAGACGCTTCTTCTGCACGTAAACCTGGAAAAGGCAGCCCTCTGAGGCAAGCCTGGTCTTCCCGGCTTGAAAGCTCCATTCATGCGGCCTTGAAGCTTCCTGAACAACGCTGTGGTTGCTGGACTTGTACTCACTGCAGGCATGGCTCTGGAAGCAGCAGAGTTTTCTCGAAAGGAAGAGGGTGCTTTCAGGCCCTGGGCGGGAGCATACCCTGCCCTGCTCTAGAGCGAAGGGGAATCCCGACGTGGGCCGTAGCCTCTACCTAAGGCCCTGATTTGCCATCCAGAAGGGTAGTTTTGCGGCCTTTTCCTTGAGGCCTTTGTCGCACTCCTGCCCTCGTGTAACGGTACTAATCCTGTCAGGACTCCTGGCCCCCTCGCGTCAGCACCCGTGTCCCTACAAGAACTCTGAGTACCCTCAGGCTCCCCTGGGCCTGCTGGGCCACACTCAGACACGTAGGCCCTTCTGGGTGCCCCTGGCTAGGCCCAGTGAAGCGTAACACGCTGCACTCTCTCCTGGGGGGAGCTAGATTGCTTCAGCTCACCAACGGATTCAGGAACACGGTTCTAGCAAGTCCAGCATGCCACGGAAGTCGGCCACATTGCCCTGGTCCGAGCTGTACTGAGAAGAACTCTGCGCTTGCTAGTCCCTCTAGGCACTCACACCTGAAGTCACCGCAGCTCAGGTGCAAAGGCGGCCTGCGTTACAAATTCCGCCAAAGCGCAGATCTCTGTGGAACACTTCAGGGTTTCGGTAGATGCACGGGACCCTGCGAGACCTAGGGCACTCTGTGGTCCCGGCAGTTCGCTACACGCAGAACGTCCTGTGTAAGGAAAGTTGAATCAGGGAAGAGCCAAGTATGTCGCTAGGTCTCTTTTGACTTGACAGAAGTGCCTTGACAGGCACTTAGGCTGCGTGTCTTCCTGGAGCTGCTGCCTGATGGGACTGGCCTCGTTTCGGCACCTTGAGAGGTCCTGTTAACGCGCCTCGCAGCTCCCTGGAAAACACTGCTGTTGTCGGGCCTCCTCTCACGGCAGGCATGGCTGCGAGAGGGAAAAGACGGTTTCGCGAGGAACCGGGGCATTCCAGTTTCTCGGTCAGAGCTCATCCTGTCCTGTTCGGTAGCTAAGGGGAAGCTCCAAGTGAGGCCTAGCTTCGAAGGAGGGCCCTGACATGCCGTGCAGCAGGGTAGGAGTGCAGCAGCTCCCAGGAGGCCTTAGCTCTCTCTTCTGCTTCAGTGGAACGGTAGTAAGCTTTCCGGGTCTCCCAGACTCCTCGCGGCAGCACCCGTTTCCGTACAAGGACACTGAGGACCCCCGGGCTCCCCTGAGCTGAAGAGCCACATTCACACCCCTAGACACTTCGGAGTACCCGTGTGCGTGCCGAGTGAAGGGCAGCAGCTTTCACGCTGCCTCGGGGGAGCTAGATTGCCTCAGCTCACCAACAGCCTCAGGAACATATTCGTAGCTCTAGTTGCAGAAGGCCATGGAAGTGTGCCTCATTACCGTAGTCAGAGCTGTACTGAGAGAAGCACTTTGCTTACAATTCCCTCCAGGACCTCATACCTGAAGTCAACCTAACTCAAGGAGAATGTCGGCTTGGGGAGGGCGGGGGTGGTGGGGGGAGGGATTCCAAGTGCAACCAGAGCACAGTTTCTGGTGTAAAGCCGCAGGCTTTGGGACGATTCGCAGGACCCAAGAAACCTAGCGCATTCTTTCGTTCAGGCCGTTCACCTCAGGAAGAATACCCTGCATAGAAAAGTTGACTGTGGAAGGACTCCGTGAGAAGCTAGGTCTCTTTGACTTGGTAGAAACCACGGAAGAGTCTGCCCCATGTCAACCTGGAAATGGCCGTTTGAGACAAGCCTTGCTTTCCCGCCTTGAAAGCCGCATTTATGCGGCCCCGAAGCTACCTGGAAAGCACTGCTGTGGCCCGGATTCTCATCCGTGCAGGCGTGGCTCTGAGAAGAGAAAGAGTTTCCATGAAAGAAACAGGGTGCCTTCCCGTTGCTGTTTGGGAGCTCATCCTCCCTGCCCTATAGTTACCTTAAAACTCCACTGAGCAGAAGCCTCAAATGAAGGCCCTGAATTGCAGGCAGAATGGTAGGCGCGCGGCAGTTTCCATGAGGCGGTAGTCGTTGCCCTTCCTTAGTGTAACGCTGCTAAGCTTCTCAGGATTCCTAGGCGCCTCGCGTCGGCCCGTGTCTCTGTACGAGGACGCTGTGTAGTCCACGGACCCCTGGGCCTCCCGAGCAACGTCCAGCCCAGGAAGCCCTTCGGAGTACCCCTGTGCGTACGCCTATTGATCGGCAGCATTTGCACACGCCCTTGGGAGAGCTAGATTTCCTCAGCTCTCCAGCAGCTTGCGGAACACGGTTCTAGCCAGTGCAGCGTGCCGTGGACTTCGGCCTCATCGCCCTTGTCTGAGCTGCACTGAGAAAATCCCTCTGCTTTTCAGTATCCCTAGCACCTCATCTCTGAAGTCACCCCACCGCAAGGAGGCATTCAACTAGTGCTCCCACTGCAACTAGAGCACCGTTCTCCGTGTAACACGGCCGGACTTTGGAAGCTGCCCTTCTAGGAACTCATACCCGAAGTCACCGTATCTCAGGGGGAAAGGCGGGCTTGCCTTCCAACTTCCACGAAAGCACAGGTCTCTGTGTAACACTTCAGGCTTTCAGTAGAGGCAAGGGAGCCTAGGAGACCAAAGGCATTCCTTGCTCTAGGCAGTTTGGTACACCCAGAGCACCCTGTGAAGAACGCTTGAAGCAAGTATGTACTAGGTCGCTTTTGCCTTGGCTAGAAAGCACAGATACTTATGCTCCGTGTCATCCTGGGGCTGGTGCCCGATGGGACCAGCCTTGTTTCCGCACCTTGAAGAATCCTCTATTGCGCCTTGAAGCTCCCTGAGAAACACTGCTGTTGCCGGGCCTCTTCTCACGGCAGGCATGGCTGTGAGAGGGAAGAGACGGTTTCACATGGAACCGGGGCACTCCACTTTCTCGGTCAGAGCTCATCCTGGCCTGTTGTATAGCTAAGGGGAAACTCCAAGTGAGGCCTAGCTTCGAAGGAGCACCCTGATATGCCACGCAGCAGGGTAGGAGTGCAGCAGCTTCCCTGAGGCCTTAGTTCTCTCTTCTGCTTCAGTGGAAGGGTTGGAAGCTCTTCGGGACTCCTAGACTCCTCCCGGCGGCACCCGTTTCCGTACAAGGACACGGAGTACCCCGAGGCTCTCCCGAGTCGAAGAGCAACATTCAGACCCGGAGGCACTTTGGAATACTCGCGTGTGTGCCGAGCGAAGGGCAGCAGCTTGCACACCGCCTCGGGGGAGCTAGATTTCCTCAGCACACCAACAGCCTCGGGAACACTGTGGTAGCTTGGGCAGCAGGCCACGGAAGGCTGCATCATTACTGTAGTCGGAGCTGCGCTGAGCAAAACGTCTTGCTTACAATTCCTTCTAGGACCTCATGCCTGAAGTCAGCCTACCTCAAGGAGTAAGTCGGCTTGCCGTCCAAGGGCCTCTAGAGCACAGTTTCTAGGGTAACGCTGCAGGCATTCGGAAGATGCACGTGGGCCTACGACACCTAAGGCGTTCTTTCATTTAAGCAGTTCGCTACACGCGGGGCACCCTGCCTAGAGAAGATGATTCTCGAGGGACCCAGTGAGCAGCTAGGTCTCTTTGGACTTGTTAGAAACCACAGACGCTTCTTCTGCACGTAAACCTGGAAAAGGCAGCCCTCTGAGGCAAGCCTGGTCTTCCCGGCTTGAAAGCTCCATTCATGCGGCCTTGAAGCTTCCTGAACAACGCTGTGGTTGCTGGACTTGTACTCACTGCAGGCATGGCTCTGGAAGCAGCAGAGTTTTCTCGAAAGGAAGAGGGTGCTTTCAGGCCCTGGGCGGGAGCATACCCTGCCCTGCTCTAGAGCGAAGGGGAATCCCGACGTGGGCCGTAGCCTCTACCTAAGGCCCTGATTTGCCATCCAGAAGGGTAGTTTTGCGGCCTTTTCCTTGAGGCCTTTGTCGCACTCCTGCCCTCGTGTAACGGTACTAATCCTGTCAGGACTCCTGGCCCCCTCGCGTCAGCACCCGTGTCCCTACAAGAACTCTGAGTACCCTCAGGCTCCCCTGGGCCTGCTGGGCCACACTCAGACACGTAGGCCCTTCTGGGTGCCCCTGGCTAGGCCCAGTGAAGCGTAACACGCTGCACTCTCTCCTGGGGGGAGCTAGATTGCTTCAGCTCACCAACGGATTCAGGAACACGGTTCTAGCAAGTCCAGCATGCCACGGAAGTCGGCCACATTGCCCTGGTCCGAGCTGTACTGAGAAGAACTCTGCGCTTGCTAGTCCCTCTAGGCACTCACACCTGAAGTCACCGCAGCTCAGGTGCAAAGGCGGCCTGCGTTACAAATTCCGCCAAAGCGCAGATCTCTGTGGAACACTTCAGGGTTTCGGTAGATGCACGGGACCCTGCGAGACCTAGGGCACTCTGTGGTCCCGGCAGTTCGCTACACGCAGAACGTCCTGTGTAAGGAAAGTTGAATCAGGGAAGAGCCAAGTATGTCGCTAGGTCTCTTTTGACTTGACAGAAGTGCCTTGACAGGCACTTAGGCTGCGTGTCTTCCTGGAGCTGCTGCCTGATGGGACTGGCCTCGTTTCGGCACCTTGAGAGGTCCTGTTAACGCGCCTCGCAGCTCCCTGGAAAACACTGCTGTTGTCGGGCCTCCTCTCACGGCAGGCATGGCTGCGAGAGGGAAAAGACGGTTTCGCGAGGAACCGGGGCATTCCAGTTTCTCGGTCAGAGCTCATCCTGTCCTGTTCGGTAGCTAAGGGGAAGCTCCAAGTGAGGCCTAGCTTCGAAGGAGGGCCCTGACATGCCGTGCAGCAGGGTAGGAGTGCAGCAGCTCCCAGGAGGCCTTAGCTCTCTCTTCTGCTTCAGTGGAACGGTAGTAAGCTTTCCGGGTCTCCCAGACTCCTCGCGGCAGCACCCGTTTCCGTACAAGGACACTGAGGACCCCCGGGCTCCCCTGAGCTGAAGAGCCACATTCACACCCCTAGACACTTCGGAGTACCCGTGTGCGTGCCGAGTGAAGGGCAGCAGCTTTCACGCTGCCTCGGGGGAGCTAGATTGCCTCAGCTCACCAACAGCCTCAGGAACATATTCGTAGCTCTAGTTGCAGAAGGCCATGGAAGTGTGCCTCATTACCGTAGTCAGAGCTGTACTGAGAGAAGCACTTTGCTTACAATTCCCTCCAGGACCTCATACCTGAAGTCAACCTAACTCAAGGAGAATGTCGGCTTGGGGAGGGCGGGGGTGGTGGGGGGAGGGATTCCAAGTGCAACCAGAGCACA
>NW_028138703.1:0-80976 GCF_964270905.1 Leucopleurus acutus | reverse complement strand
CTTTGTAGACTTTTTGCTGAAGAACATTCTGACGGCTGTGAGGTGAACATTTCTGTAATTGGATTTGCATGGCTTTATTCATTGCTGATGTTGTGCATTTTTCAATTTCCTTTTATTTTAAAGAGAAAAAAAGAAAAGACAAAATGTGCGTAAAATATGCCTCTTGACATTGTCTTCTTGAAATGTTGACGTCTTTTGAATTTTCTGGTCGATTACGACCCCAGGACATTTTTTGAGGCCTGGTGTCCTTTACAGTGCTGCACATATTTTGAATATTTTTTGAGGCCCGGTGTCCTTTACAGTGCTGCACATATTTTGAATATTAAGTGAACATTACCTCTTGGTTTAAAGCTGCTGTTGTGTGAAACAGCCACAAGGCGGCAGCATTTCTCCTTTACCAAATCTGGTTACCAGGGCAACAGAGCCTTAATGGAAGTCCTGTTCTAGGTTGAAAATTAGAATGGGATGTGCCAGGAAAAATTCCTTTCAGTTTATGTCTCATTATTTCTTGTTCATATTTTTAATTTAATTTTTATTTTTTATCGCAGCAAATTTGATTACAATGGTTTTTTTTTTGTTCTAGGTGTGCAAGATGTGGTTCTTTCACACACATACATATATCTATTCTTCTTTGGAACCTTTTCCCAGGTAGGTTATGACACAATGTTGAGTAGTCTTCTCTTGGTATTCCATAGGTCTTTGGTGATTATATATTTCACATGTGTTTCTATATCTATGTTAACCCCAATATCGTAATGTATCCAATCCTCACACCTTTCGATTTGGGGAACCATAAGTTTGTTCAATGAATCTGTGATTGCCTTTCTCTGTGGAAATATCTTCATTGTTATCAATTTTCAGGTAACACCTATAAGTGATATACGTTAGGTGTCTTTCGCTTTCTCACTTACTACAAGTTGCATGGTTACCTCTAGACTCATCTATGGTGCTGCAAATGGCATTGTTTCATTTTTTTCCCGAGCTAATATTCCATCTCTATATGTAACAGTTCCTCTTTGTCCACTCATCTGTTGATGGACTTTTGGTTGCTTCCATGTCTTGGCTATTGTAATACTGCTGCAGTGCAGATTTGCCTGCCTGTGTCTTTCCAATTATGTCTTCTTATGTTATAGGCCCAGGAGTGGGCCTGCTGGATCATATAGTAGCTCAATGTTTACCTTTTAAAGGCACCTCCACCCTGTTCCCATTAGTGACTCTTACCAGGTTACGTCCCACTTCAAATTAAGGGTATGCATTTCTCCACAACCTTTTCAGCATTGATCATTTGTAGTTTCTTTCCTGATGGTTATTCTGAATGGTGTGAGCTGATACCTCTGTGTGGTTGGATTTGCATGTGTCTCATAATCCTTTGAAATTGAGCTTTCAGGCATGTCCTTTTATTTTTCAAACGGTTATTACAGCTTAGTTCTTCAAATGGTTTTCTTGAAATATGTGCCACATTTTGAAATACTTTGACCTTTACCTCCTGCAAAACATGATGAAAGCAGGTTTCCTTTACAGCCCTGCAGGACTTGTTCATATGAAGTGAAAATTAGCATAGGTTTTAAAGCTGCTTTTGCAGGTAATGGCCAGAGGGTGGAGCATTTCATAATTCTATGAAACATAACTGAACACACAATATATATTTTTTCTTTTAAATTTCCATTGTTACTTTTTTAAAGTACAATTATAATTGAAGTTCTTTGTAACAAGTGAAATTTAAAAAATTAAAGGAAAAGATAATATTTTACCACTTGCCATCCTTTCCCATTTACTGAAACGACCAGCATAATGTGTAGAGTTCTCATTTTATTCAGGTGTTCTATACATCTGGAATATCATGCTTCTCACTGTAGAAAAACAGATTTAGCTCTCACACTTTTTATAGGCTACATAACAGTCCATAGAACAGAAGTACCAACTATTTCAGACTTAGCTTTTTGAGGGACACTCAGGTTACTTTCTGTTTTATTTTGTTGTTCTTTTTCTGGGGGGGGGTAGGAGTTTATTATTTATTTATTTATTTTTGTTGTGTTGGGTCTGAGTTTCCGTGTGAGGGCTTTCTCTAGTTGTGGCAAGTGGGGGGCCACTCTTGATCTCGGTGCGCGGGCCTCTCACTATTGCGGCCTCTCTTGTTGCAGAGCACAGGCTCCAGATGCGAGGGCTCACTGGTTGTGGCTTATGGGCCTAGTTGCTCCATGGCATGTGGGATCCTCCCAGACCAGGGCTCGAACCTGTGTCCCCTGCATTAGCAGGCAGATTCTAACCACCGCACCACCAGCGAAGCCCCCTATTTTGTTGTTCTGCTAGTTTGTTTTAACCCAAGAAAATATTTTTTTAAATACAAAAAAACTAAATTAAGCTAAGGGTAAGGATTAGGGTTTAGGGTAAGGTTTAGGGTTAGGATACGGGTTAGGATTATTGTACGGCTTAGAGTATGGTTTAGGGTTATGGTTGTGGTATGGGTTAGTGTTAGGGTACAGTTTAGGGTATGGCTATGGTTTAGTGTTAGGGTACGGGTTAAGGTATGGGTTAGTGTTAGGGTATGGGTTAGGATTAGGGTATGGTTTACATTCAGGGTTATGGTTAGGTTTAGTGTATGGGTTAGTGTTAGGTATGGGTTAGGGTAAGGGTTAGGATTAGGTTTAGTGTTAAGGAAGGGGTACAGTTTAGGGTACAGTATAGGGAACAACAAAGGGTTAGGGTTAGGGTACGTGTTAGGGTACAGTTTAGTGTTAGTGTACGGGTTAGGATTAAGGTATGGTTTAGGGTAAGGTTTAGGGTTAGGGTTAGGGAACGGGTATGGTTTGGGGTACAGTTTAGGGTATGACCACGGGTTAGGAGTAGGGTAAGTGTTAAGGTATAGTTTAGTGTTAGTGTACAGGTTAGGATTATGGTACGGCATAGTGTAAGGGTTAGGGTTAGGGTTAGGGAATGGGTACAGATTAGGTTACAGGTTAGGGTATGACAACGGGTTAGGGTTAGGGTACGTGTTAGTGTATGGGTTAGGATTAGGGTACGGGTTAGGTTATGGGTTAATGTTAGGGGATGGGTTAGGATTAGGGTACGGGTTATGGTACGGTTTAGGGAAAGGGTTAGGATATGGGGTAGGGTAAGGATAAAGTTTAGTGTATGGCTATGTGTTACTGTTAGGGTACATGTTAGCGTACGGGTTAGTGTTTGTGTACAGCTTACGGTAAGGGTTAGGGTTAGGGAACGGGTACGGTCTCAGGTACAGGTTAGGGTACGGTAGCGGGATAGGGTTAGGGTACGTGTTAGGATGAGACTTCTTTGTAGTGTAGATTTGAATTTCCCGCTTGCTTGGTTGGCCAAAAAGGGCGTATGCGTTTTATCCTGAATATATTCAGGAAAAAACGCATACGCCCTTTTTGGCCAAGTGCATCGTTGCCGAAGATCTGCCGCTTTTCATATGCTTTAAATGCAATTCCAATCTACCTCCTGAAATCTGTTTCCTGCAATTGTGCCTTGTTTCAAGTCCTCTTCACAGCCATACCTCAATACATTTTTGGACAATAGTTGTCCTTTATAACTCTGCAGGTTTGTGAATTGCAGTGCCCCTGAGCTCGTTTTTTCAACTCGCTTTCTGTGAGCTGGCCACAAATCAACAGGATTGCTTCAGGCCCTATTCTGGTTCCGGCACGGCATGCTGAGTCTTTGGTTAATTCTACATCCTGGTGGGAAATTAGAGTGAAATGTGCCCGTCCAAACACCTACAGCTAGTCTCTCATTGGTTCTCCCTATTCCCGTTCATCCTCCGCAGAAATTGCAGAGTGTGCCAAACAGGAGGTTACAAGCACTGACTCTCCAAGTGGGGAGATTGTTAGTAAAGCGCCTGGAATGGCGAACCCGAGTACCAGCGGACGAATAATGAGATGCGTTTTAGAAACCTTGCCCGATCACACTGTGGACCATCCTCTGGGTTTCCCACACATGTTTTAGCTGTAGGAAGAATCCCTTAAACCTGGAGAGTTGGGACCCATGGAATGGGTAGCACGCAGTACTACTTCAAAGGGTTTGCATTTGCTCACCGAACCTCACCAATCCTCACAGCCCCAAGTGTCCAGCCTTATGTCTCTCCCAGCTGTGGGTGTAGATGTGGTAAATCCAGGTTTCGTCACAAGCCCTGAACGAATTATTTAAGAATTTATCTCTCTTTCACTGTCTTTGTGTTTTGATTTTGAAATTTATTTTTATAATGGGGTTTAGCTGATTTTCACTGCTGTGTTTATGCCGCTCGATGCACACTTGATCCTCTTATGGAGACATATAAACACATAGGTTTTAAGATTCTTACTAGTCAGATATATTCCTCTGCAGTGAATAGGGGGTGTTGAGTCCACTTCATTGAACAAGGAGTATATCTTGTCTATTACTGGCTTATGGAACGGTATCTGTGCTCATTTCAATCTGGTTTTATGCAGCACCCCAACTCACCTTTCCCCTTAAGCAAGCATAAGTTGGTTTTCTAAATGTGAGACTCTGTTCTGTTTTGTAATTCAGTTCATGTGTAGCCAAGTTTACATTCCCTCTGTAAGTGATATCTTATGACTAGTTTCTTTTTCTGTGTGACTTATTTCACTCAGAATCATCTTACCTAAATCCACTCATTATGCTGCTATGGGCCTGATGACATTGATTTCATTGCAGAGTGATATTCCATTCTATGTAAGTACCACAACTTCTTTATCCATTTTTCTCTTTCTGGGATACTTAAGTTGTTCCGTTGTCGAGGTTCTTGTAAACACAGCAGCCCTAAACTTTGGGGTGGCTGAGTCTTGTTGATTTTAATTTTCCTAAGCTATAGGGTCATAGGTGGAAGTGCCCGAGTCTCTGTAGCTTTGTTTTTTAGAGGTTTCAGGAAACACCATACACTTCTCCAGAGTGGCTGTTGGCCATTTACATCCCGCCCATCAGCACAACAAGGCTCCCTGTTCTCCATGGCCTGTCCTGCCTTTCTGGTTTTTACACTTTTTTCAGATGGCCCATTTGACCGGTGGGAAGTGAGACTTCATTGTAGTGTGGATTTCCATTGCATGCTTCCTTGGTTGGCTAAAAAGGCCGTATGCGTTTTTTCCTGGATATATTCAGGAAAAAACGCATGTGCATTTTTTGGCCAAGTGCATCATTGTCGAAGTTCTGCCGCTTTTCATATGTTTTAATGCAGTTTCCATCTACCTCCTGAAATATATTTCCTGCAATTGTGCCGTGCTTTCAAGTCCTCTTTGCAGCCTTACTTCAGTATATTTTTGGATGATAGCTGTCATTTATAACTCTGCAGGTTTATGAATTACAGTGCCCCTAAGGTCCTTTCTTCAACTCGCTTTCTTGTGAGCTGGCAGGAAAACCACAGGATTGCTTCAGGCCCTAATCTGGTTTCATCATGGCACGCTGAGCCTTTTGTTAATTCCTCTTCCTGGTGGGAAATTAGAGTGAAATGTGACCGTCCAAACACCTACAGCTAGTCTCTCATTGGTTCTCCCTATTCCTGTTCAACCTCTGCAGAAACTGCTAACTGTGCTAAACAGGAGTTTTAAGGCACAGACTCTCCACTTGGGGAGATTTTTAGTAAAGCATCTAGAATGGCGAACCCATGTACCAAGGGACAAAAAATGAGATGCGGTTTAGAAACGTTGCCCGATCACATGGTGTACAATCCTCTGGGTTTCCCATGCATGTTTTAGCTGTAGGAAGAATCCCTTAAACCAGGAGAGTTGGGACCCATGGAATGGGTAGCATACAGTATTACTTCAAAGGGTCTCCATTTGCTCACCGAACCTCACCAATCCTCTCAGCCCCAAATGTCCTGCCTTATGTCTCACCCAGCTGTGGGTGTGGATGTGGTAAATCCAAGTTTCATCACAAGCCCTGAACGAATTATTTAAGAACTTTCTCTCCTTCACTGTCTTTGTTTTTGAAATTTATTTTAATAATGGGGTTTAGTTGATTTTCATGGCTGTGTATACTGCTCTACACACACTTGATTCTCTTACGGAGACATATAAGTACATATGTTTTAATATTCTTATTGTCAGATATATTCCTCTGCAGTGAATAGGCGGTGTTGAGTCTAATTCGTTGAGCAAGGAGTATATCTCGTCTATTACATATTTGGCTTATGGAATAGTATCTGTGCTAATTTCAATCTCTGGTTTTACGTAGCACCCCAACTCATCATTCCCCTTAAGAAAGCATAAGTTTGTTTTCTAAATGTGAGACTCTGTTCTGTTTTGTAATTCAGTTCATGTGTAGCCAAGTTTACATTCCCTCTATAAGTGATATCTTATGGTAAGTTTCTTTTTCTGTGTGACTTATTTCCTTTGAATCATTGTACCTAAATCCATTCATTATGCTTGTACAGGCCGGAAGACATTGATTTCATTGCTGAGTGATGTTCCATTGTACGTAAGTATGAAAACGTCTTTATCCATTTCTCTCTTTCAAGGATATTTAATTTGTACCGTAGTCGAGACTCTTGTAAACAGAGCAGCCCTAAACTTTGGGGTGGTTGTTTCTTGTTATTTTAATTTTCCTGAGTTATAGTGCTATAAGTAGGTTTAGGGTTAGGGTTAAGGTTAGGGTTAGGGAACGGGTATGGTTTAGGATGCGACAATGGTTTAGGGTGAGTGAAAGTGTTAGGGTACAGGTCAGTGTTAGTGTACCGTTTAGGATTAGGGTAAGTGTTAGGGTAATGCTTCAGGTTAGGGTTATGTTTAGGGAATGGGGATGGTTTAGGGTAGAGGTTAGGGTACGACAACAGTTTAGGGATAGCGTACATGTAAGGGTAAGGGTTAGTGTTAGCGTACGGGTGAGGATTAGGGGACGGGTTAGGGTAAGGCTTCGGGTAAGGGTTAGGGTTAGCGTTAGGGATAGGGGACGGTGACCGTTTAGGGAACAGGTTAGGGTATGACAATGGTTGAGAGTCAGCATTCGTGTTAGGGTATGAGTTAGAGTTAGCGTATGGGTTAGGATTAGGGGACCGGATAGGGTAAGATTTCAGGTAAGGGTTAGGGGACGGGGAAAGTTTAGGGTACAGGTTAGGGTACGACAAGAGTTTAGGGTGAGCGTACATGTTAGGGTATGGGTTAGTGTTAGAATATGGGTTAGAATTAGGGGACGGGTTAGGGTAAGGCTTCAGGTAAAGTTTAAGGTTAGGATTAGGGGACTGGGAAGGTTTAGGGTACAGGTTAGGGAACGACGATGGTTTAGGGTGAGTGTACATGTTAGGGCATGGGTTAGTGTTAGCATACGGGTTAGGATTAGTGGACAGGTTAAGGTAAGGCTTCGGGTAAAGGTTAGGGTTAGGGTTAGGGGACGGGGAAGTTTAGGGTACAGTTTAGGGTACGACAGTGGTTTAGGGTGAGTGTACGTGTTAGGGTACGGGTTAGTTTAGCGTATGGGTTAGGATTAGGGGACGGGTTAGGGTAAGGCTTCAGGTAAGGGTTGGGTTAGGAGAGGGGGACAGTTTAGGGTACAGGTTAGGGTGTGACAGCGGTTTAGGGTGACCGTACGTGTTAGGGTATGGGTTAGTGTTAGTGTACGGGTTAGGATTAGGTGACGGGTTAGGGTAAGGCTTCAGGTAAGTGTTAGGGTTAGGGTTAAGGGACGGGGATGGTTTAGGGTACAGATTAGGGTACTACAACGGTTTAGGTTGAGTGTACGTGTTAGGATATGAGTTAGTGTTAGCGTACGGGTTAGGATGAAGGGACAGGATGGGACAAGGCTTCGGGTAAGTGTTAGGGTTAGGCTTATGGGACAGGGACGGTTTAGGGTACATGTTAGGGTACAACAACGGTTTAGGGTGAGCATAGGTATTAGAGTACAGGTTAGTGTTAGGGTATGGCTTAGGATTAGGGGACGAGTTAGTGTAAGGCCTCGGGTAAGTGTTAGGGTTAGGGGACAGGGTCGGATTAGGGTACAGTTTAGGGTACGACAATGGTTAAGGGTGAGCATACATGTTAGGGTACAGGATAGTGTCAGCGTACGGGTAAGGATTAGGGGAAAGTTTAGGGTACGGCTTCCAGTAAGGGGTACGGTTAGGGTTAGGGAATGGAGACGGTTTAGGGCACAGGTTAGTGTACAACAACGGTTTAGGGTGAGCATAAGTGTTAGGATATGGGTTAGTGTTAGCGTACGGGTTAGGATTAGGGGACGGGTTAGGGTAAGGCTTCGGGTAAGGGTAAGGGTTAGGGTTACGGTTAAGGTTAGGGGACGGGGACATTTTAGGGGACAGGTTAGGGTACGACAGTGGTTTAGACTGAGCGTACGTGTGAGGGCATGGGTTAGTGTTGGTGTACAGGTTAGGATTAGCGGACGTGTTAGGGTAAGGCTTCGGTTAAGGGTTAGGGTTATGGTTAGGGGACGGGGACTTTTTAGGGTCCAAGTGAGGGTAGGACAACGGTTTAGGGGGAGCAACCGTATGAGGGCACGGGTTAGTGTTAGCTTACGGGTTAGGATTAGGGGACGGGTGAGGGGAAGGCTTCGGGGAAGGGTTAGGGTTAGGGATCGGGCTAGGTTTAGGGTTAGGGGCCCGGGATGGTTTAGGGTTCATGTGAGGGTACGACAACGCTTTAGGGGGAGCGTACATGTGAGGGTGTGGATTAGCGTTAGCGTACAGGTTAGGATTAGGGGACGTGTTGGGTCAGGCTTCGGGGAAGGGTCAGGCTTAGGGTTCTGTCTAGGGTTAGGGTTAGGGGAAGGGGATGGTTTAGGGTCCAGGTGAGGGTACGACAACGCTTTAGGGGGAGCGTACATGTGAGGGCGTGGGTTAGCATTAGCGTGCGGGTTAGGATTAGGGGACGGGTGAGGGTCAGGCTTCGGGGAATGGTTAGGGTTAGGGTTCGGGCTAGGGTTAGGGTTATCGGACGGGGACGGTTTAGGGTCCAGGTGAGGGTACGACAACGCTTTAGGGGGAGCGTACGTGTGAGGGCGCGGGTTAGTGTTAGCGTATGGGTTAGGATTAGGGGACGGGTGAGGGTCAGGCTTCGGGGAAGGGTTAGGGTTAGGGTTCGGGCTAGGGTTAGGGTTAGGGGTTGGGACGGTTTAGGGTCCAGGTGAGGGTACGACAACGCTTTAGGGGGAGCGTACATGTGAGGGAGTAAGTTAGCGTTAGCGTACGGGTTAGGATTAGGGGACGGTTTGGGGTCAGGCTTCGGGGAATAGTTAGGGTTAGGGTTTGGGCTAGGGTTAGGGTTAGGGGACGGGGACGGTTTAGGGTCCAGGTGAATGTATGACAACGCTTTAGGGGGAGCGTATGTGTGAGGGCGTGGGTTAGCGTGAGCATACGTGTTAGGATTAGTGGACGGGTGAGGGTCAGGCTTCGGGGTAGGGTTAGGTTTAGGGTTCGGGCTAGGTTTAGGTTTAGGGGACGGGGACGGTTTAGGGTACAGGTGAGGGTACAACCACGCTTTAGGGGGACCATACGTTTGAGGGCGCGGGTTAGTGTTAGCGTACGGGTTAGGATTAGGGGACGGGTGAGGGTCAGGTTTCGGGGAAGGGTTAGGGTTAGGGTTCGGGGTAAGGTTAGGGTTAGGGGATGGGGACGGTTTAGGGTCCAGGTGAGGGTACGACAACGCTTTAGGGGGAGCGTACGTGTGAGGGCGCGTGTTAGCGTTAGCGTACGGGTTAGGATTAAGGGACGGGTGAGAGTCAGGCTTCGGGGAAGGGTTAGGGTTAGGGTTCGGGCTGGGGTTAGGGGACGGGGACAGGGACGGTTTAGGGTCCAGGGGAGGGTATGACAATGCTTTAGGGGGAGCGTATGTGTGAGGGCGCGGGTTAGCGAGAGCGTACAGGTTAGGATTAGGCGACGGGTGAGAGTCAGGCTTCGGGGAAGGGTTAGGGTTAGGGTTCGCGGTAGGGTTAGAGTTAGGAGACGGGGACGGTTTAGTGTCCAGGTGAGGTTATGACAACGCTTTAGGGGGAGCGTACATGTGAGGGCGTGGGTTAGCGTTAGCGTACGCGTTAGGATTAGGGGACGGGTGAGGGTCAGGCTTCGGGGAAGGGTTAGGGTTAGGGTTCAGTCTAGGGTTAGGGTTAGGGGACGGGGACGGTTTAGGGTACAGCTGAGGGTATGAAAACGCTTTAGGGGGAGCGTACGTGTGAGGGCGCGGGTTAGCGTTAGCGTGCGGGTTAGGATTAGGGGACGGGTTAGGTTCAGGCTTCGGGAAGGATTACGGTTAGGGTTCGGTCTAGGGTTAGGGTTAGGGGATGGGGACGGTTTAGGGTCCAGGTGAGAGTACGACAAAGCTTTAGGGGGAGGGAACGTGTTAGGGGGCGGGTTAGCGTTAGCGTACGGGTTAGGATTAGGGGACGGGTGAGTGTCAGGCTTCGGGGAAGAGTTAGGGTTAGGGTTCAGCCTAGGGTTAGGGGACGGGGACGGTTTAGGGTCCAGGTGAGGGTACGACAACGCTTTAGGGGGAGCGTACGTGTGAGGGCGCGGGTTAGTGTTAGCGTGCGGGATAGGATTAGGGTACGGGAGAGGGTCAGGCTTCGGGGAAGGGTTAGGGTTAGAGTTCGGGCTAGGTTTAGGGTTAGGGTATGGGGACAGTTTAGGGTCCAGCTGAGGGTACGACAATGCTTTAGGGGGAGCATACGTGTGAGGGCACGGGTTAGCATTAGCGTGCGGGTTAGGATTAGGGAACGGGTGAGGGTGAGGATTCGGGGAAGGGTTAGGGTTAGGGTTCGGGCTAGGGTTAGGGTTAGGAGACGGGGACGGTTTAGGTTCCAGGTGAGGGTACGACAACGCTTTAAGGAGAGCGTACGTGTCAGGGTGCGGGTTAGCGTGAGCGTACGTGTTAAGATTAGGGTACGGGTGTTGGTCAGGCTTCGGGGAAGTGTTAGGGTTAGGGTTCGGGCTAGGGTTAGGGTTAGGGGACGGGGATGGTTTAGGGTCCAGGTGAGGGTACGACAACGCTTTAGGGGGAGCGTACGTGTGAGGGCGCGGGTCAGTGTTAGCGTACGGGTTAGGATTAGGGGACGGGTGAGGGTCAGGCTTCGGGGAAGGGTTAGGGTTAGGGAAAGGCTAGGGTTAGGGTTAGGGGACGGGGACGGTTTAGGGTACAGGTGAGGGTACGACAACGCTTTAGGGGGAGCGTAAGTGTGAGAGTGTGGGTTAGTGTTAGCGTACGTGATAGGTTTAGGGTACGGGTGAGGGTCAGGCTTCGGTGAAGGGTTAGGGTTAGGGGACGGGGACGGTTTAGGGTCCAGGTGAGGGTATGACAACGCTTTAGGGGGAGCGTACGTGTGAGGGCGCGTGTTAGTGTCAGCGTACGGGTTAGGATTAGGGGACGGGTGTGGGTCAGGATTCGGGGAAGTGTTAGGGTTAGGGTTCGGGGTAGGATTAGGGTTAGGGGCCCGGGACGGTTTAGGGTCCAGGTGAGGGTACGACAACGCGTGAGGGGGAGCATAGTTGTGAGAGCGCAGGTCAGTGTTAGCGTACTTGTTAGGATTAGGGGACGGGTGAGGGTCACGCTTCGGGGAAGGTTTAGGGTTAGGGATCGGGCGAGGTTTAGGGTTAGGGGACAGGGACGGTTTAGGGTCCAGGTGAGGGTATGACAACACTTTAGGGAGAGCGTACGTGTGAGGGCGCGGGTTAGCGTTCGCGTGCGGGTTAGGATTAGGGGACAGGTGAGGGTCAGGCTTCGGGGAAGGGTTAGTGTTAGGGTTCGGGCTAGGGTTAGGGTTAGGGGACGGGGACCGTTTAGGGTCCACGTGAGCGTACGACAAAGCTTTAGGGGGAGCGTACATGTGAGTGCGCGTGTTAGTGTCAGCGTACGGGTTAGGATTAGGGGACGGGTGAGGGTCAGGCTTCGGGGAAGTGTTAGGGTTAGGGTTCGGGCTAGGTTTAGGGTTATGGGACGGGGACGGTTTAGGGTCCAGGTGAGGGTACGACAATGCTTTACGGGGAGCGTATGTGTGAGGGCGTGGGTTAGCGTGAGCGTACGGGTTAGGATGAGGGGACGGGTGAGGGTCAAGCTTCGGGGAAGATTTAGGCTTAGGTTTTGGTCTAGGGTTAGGGTTAGGGGACGGGGACGGTTTAGGTTTCAGGTGAGGGTATGACAACGCTTTAGGGGGAGCATACGTGTGAGGGCGCGGGTTAGCGTGAGCATACGGGTTAGGATTAGGGGACGCGTGAGTATCAGGCTTCGGGGTAGGGTTAGGGTTAGGGTTCGGGCTGGGGTTAGGCTTAGGGGTCGGGGACGGTTTAGGGTCCAGGTGAGGGTACGACAACGCTTTAGCGGGAGCGTACGTGTGAGTGCGCGTGTTAGTGTCAGCGTACGGGTTAGGATTAGGGGACGGGTGAGGGTCAGGCTTCGGGGAAGGGTTAGGGTTAGGGACAGGCTAGGGTTAGGGTTAGGGGACGGGCACGGTTTAGGGTCCAGGTGAGGGTACGACAACGCTTTAGGGAGAGCGTACGTGTGAGGGCGTGGGTTAGTGTTAGCGTACGGGTTAGGATTAGGGGACGGGAGAGGGTCAGGATTCGGGGAAGTGTTAGGGTTAGGGTTCGGGGTAGGATTAGGGTTAGGGGCCCGGGACGGTTTAGGGTCCAGGTGAGGGTACGACAACGCTTTAGGGGGAGCGTACGTGTGAGGGCGCGGGTTAGTGTGAGCGTACGGGTTAGTATTAGGGGACGGGTGAGGGTCAGGCTTCGGGGAAGGGTTAGGGTTAGGGTTCGGGCTAGGGTTAGGGGACGGGGACTGGGACGGTTGAGGGTCCAGGTTAGGGTATGACAACACTTTAGGGGTAGCGTACTTGTGAGGGCGCATGTCAGTGTTAGCGTACAGGTTAGGATTAGGGGACGGGTGAGGGTCAGGCTTCGGGGAAGGGTTAGGGTTAGGGATCGGGCTAGGTTTAGGGTTAGGGGCCCGGGATGGTTTAGGGTTCATGTGAGGGTACGACAACGCTTTAGGGGGAGCGTACATGTGAGGGTGTGGATTAGCGTTAGCGTACAGGTTAGGATTAGGGGACGTGTTGGGTCAGGCTTCGGGGAAGGGTCAGGCTTAGGGTTCTGTCTAGGGTTAGGGTTAGGGGAAGGGGATGGTTTAGGGTCCAGGTGAGGGTACGACAACGCTTTAGGGGGAGCGTACATGTGAGGGCGTGGGTTAGCATTAGCGTGCGGGTTAGGATTAGGGGACGGGTGAGGGTCAGGCTTCGGGGAATGGTTAGGGTTAGGGTTCGGGCTAGGGTTAGGGTTATCGGACGGGGACGGTTTAGGGTCCAGGTGAGGGTACAACAACGCTTTAGGGGGAGCGTACGTGTGAGGGCGCGGGTTAGTGTTAGCGTATGGGTTAGGATTAGGGGACGGGTGAGGGTCAGGCTTCGGGGAAGGGTTAGGGTTAGGGTTCGGGCTAGGGTTAGGGTTAGGGGTTGGGACGGTTTAGGGTCCAGGTGAGGGTACGACAACGCTTTAGGGGGAGCGTACATGTGAGGGAGTAAGATAGCGTTAGCGTACGGGTTAGGATTAGGGGACGGTTTGGGGTCAGGCTTCGGGGAATAGTTAGGGTTAGGGTTTGGGCTAGGGTTAGGGTTAGGGGACGGGGACGGTTTAGGGTCCAGGTGAATGTATGACAACGCTTTAGGGGGAGCGTATGTGTGAGGGCGTGGGTTAGCGTGAGCATACGTGTTAGGATTAGTGGACGGGTGAGGGTCAGGCTTCGGGGTAGGGTTAGGTTTAGGGTTCGGGCTAGGTTTAGGTTTAGGGGACGGGGACGGTTTAGGGTACAGGTGAGGGTACAACCACGCTTTAGGGGGAGCGTACGTTTGAGGGCGCGGGTTAGTGTTAGCGTATGGGTTAGGATTAGGGGACGGGTGAGGGTCAGGTTTCGGGGAAGGGTTAGGGTTAGGGTTCGGGGTAAGGTTAGGGTTAGGGGATGGGGACGGTTTAGGGTCCAGGTGAGGGTACGACAACGCTTTAGGGGGAGCGTACGTGTGAGGGCGCGTGTTAGCGTTAGCGTACGGGTTAGGATTAAGGGACGGGTGAGAGTCAGGCTTCGGGGAAGGGTTAGGGTTAGGGTTCGGGCTGGGGTTAGGGGACGGGGACAGGGACGGTTTAGGGTCCAGGGGAGGGTATGACAATGCTTTAGGGGGAGCGTATGTGTGAGGGCGCGGGTTAGCGAGAGCGTACAGGTTAGGATTAGGCGACGGGTGAGAGTCAGGCTTCGGGGAAGGGTTAGGGTTAGGGTTCGCGGTAGGGTTAGAGTTAGGAGACGGGGACGGTTTAGTGTCCAGGTGAGGTTATGACAACGCTTTAGGGGGAGCGTACATGTGAGGGCGTGGGTTAGCGTTAGCGTACGCGTTAGGATTAGGGGACGGGTGAGGGTCAGGCTTCGGGGAAGGGTTAGGGTTAGGGTTCAGTCTAGGGTTAGGGTTAGGGGACGGGGACGGTTTAGGGTACAGCTGAGGGTATGAAAACGCTTTAGGGGGAGCGTACGTGTGAGGGCGCGGGTTAGCGTTAGCGTGCGGGTTAGGATTAGGGGACGGGTTAGGTTCAGGCTTCGGGAAGGATTACGGTTAGGGTTCGGTCTAGGGTTAGGGTTAGGGGATGGGGACGGTTTAGGGTCCAGGTGAGAGTACGACAAAGCTTTAGGGGGAGGGAACGTGTTAGGGGGCGGGTTAGCGTTAGCGTACGGGTTAGGATTAGGGGACGGGTGAGTGTCAGGCTTCGGGGAAGAGTTAGGGTTAGGGTTCAGCCTAGGGTTAGGGGACGGGGACGGTTTAGGGTCCAGGTGAGGGTACAACAACGCTTTAGGGGGAGCGTACGTGTGAGGGCGCGGGTTAGTGTTAGCGTGCGGGATAGGATTAGGGTACGGGAGAGGGTCAGGCTTCGGGGAAGGGTTAGGGATAGGGTTCGGGCTAGGTTTAGGGTTAGGGGACGGGGACAGTTTAGGGTCCAGCTGAGGGTACGACAACGCTTTAGGGGGAGCATACGTGTGAGGGCACGGGTTAGCATTAGCGTGCGGGTTAGGATTAGGGAACGGGTGAGGGTGAGGATTCGGGGAAGGGTTAGGGTTAGGGTTCGGGCTAGGGTTAGGGTTAGGAGACGGGGACGGTTTAGGTTCCAGGTGAGGGTACGACAACGCTTTAAGGAGAGCGTACGTGTCAGGGTGCGGGTTAGCGTGAGCGTACGTGTTAAGATTAGGGTACGGGTGTTGGTCAGGCTTCGGGGAAGTGTTAGGGTTAGGGTTCGGGCTAGGGTTAGGGTTAGGGGACGGGGATGGTTTAGGGTCCAGGTGAGGGTACGACAACGCTTTAGGGGGAGCGTACGTGTGAGGGCGCGGGTCAGTGTTAGCGTACGGGTTAGGATTAGGGGACGGGTGAGGGTCAGGCTTCGGGGAAGTGTTAGGGTTAGGGTTCGGGCTAGGGTTAGGGGACGGGGACTGGGACGGTTGAGGGTCCAGGTTAGGGTATGACAACGCTTTAGGGGTAGCGTACTTGTGAGGGCGCATGTCAGTGTTAGCGTACAGGTTAGGATTAGGGGACGGGTGAGGGTCAGGCTTCGGGGAAGGGTTAGGGTTAGGGATCGGGCTAGGGTTAGTGTTAGGGGCCCGGGATGGTTTAGGGTTCATGTGAGGGTACGACAACGCTTTAGGGGGAGCGTACATGTGAGGGCGCGGATTAGCGTTAGCGTACAGGTTAGGATTAGGGGACGTGTTGGGTCAAGCTTCGGGGAAGGGTCAGGCTTAGGGTTCTGTCTAGGGTTAGGGTTAGGGGAAGGGGATGGTTTAGGGTCCAGGTGAGGGTACGACAACACTTTAGGGGGAGCGTACATGTGAGGGCGCGGGTTAGCATTAGCGTGCGGGTTAGGATTAGGGGACGGGTGAGGGTCAGGCTTCGGGGAATGGTTAGGGTTAGGGTTTGGGCTAGGGTTAGGGTTATCGGACGGGGACGGTTTAGGGTCCAGGTGAGGGTACGACAATGCTTTAGGGGGAGCGTACGTGTGAGGGAGTAAGTTAGCGTTAGCGTACGGGTTAGGATTAGGGGACGGTTTGGCGTCAGGCTTCGGGGAATAGTTAGGGTTAGGGTTCGGGCTAGGGTTAGGGTTAGGGGACGGGGACGGTTTAGGGTCCAGGTGAATGTATGACAACGCTTTAGGGGGAGCGTATGTGTGAGGGCGTGGGTTAGCGTGAGCGTACGTGTTAGGATTAGTGGACGGGTGAGGGTCAGGCTTCGGGGTAGGGTTAGGTTTAGGGTTCGGGCTAGGTTTAGGTTTAGGGGACGGGGACGGTTTAGGGTACAGCTGAGGGTATGAAAACGCTTTAGGGGGAGCGTACGTGTGAGGGCGCGGGTTAGCGTTAGCGTGCGGGTTAGGATTAGGGGACGGGTTAGGTTCAGGCTTCGGGAAGGGTTACGGTTAGGGTTCGGTCTAGGGTTAGGGTTAGGGGATGGGGACGGTTTAGGGTCCAGGTGAGAGTACGACAAAGCTTTAGGGGGAGGGAACGTGTTAGGGGGCGGGTTAGCGTTAGCGTACGGGTTAGGATTAGGGGACGGGTGAGTGTCAGGTTTCGGGGAAGAGTTAGGGTTAGGGTTCAGCCTAGGGTTAGGGTTAGGGGACGGGGACGGTTTAGGGTCCAGGTGAGGGTACGACAACGCTTTAGGGGGAGCGTACGTGTGAGGGCGCGGGTTAGTGTTAGCGTGCGGGATAGGATTAGGGTACGGGAGAGGGTCAGGCTTCGGGGAAGGTTTAGGGTTAGGGTTCGGGCTAGGTTTAGGGTTAGGGGACGGGGACAGTTTAGGGTCCAGCTGAGGGTACGACAACGCTTTAGGGGGAGCATACGTGTGAGGGCACGGGTCAGCGTTAGCGTGCGGGTTAGGATTAGGGAACGGGTGAGGGTGAGGATTCGGGGAAGAGTTAGGGTTAGGGTTCGGGCTAGGGTTAGGGTTAGGAGACGGGGACGGTTTAGGTTCCAGATGAGGGTACGACAACGCTTTAGGGAGAGCGTACGTGTCAGGGTGCCTGTTAGCGTGAGCGTACGTGTTAAGATTAGGGTACGGGTGTTGGTCAGGCTTCGGGGAAGTGTTAGGTTTAGGGTTCAGGGTAGGGTTAGGGTTAGGGGACGGGGATGGTTTAGGGTCCAGGTGAGGGTACGACAACGCTTTAGGGGGAGCGTACGTGTGAGGGCGCGGGTTAGTGTTAGCGTACGGGTTAGGATTAGGGGACGGGTGAGGGGAAGGCTTCGGGGAAGGGTTAGGGTTAGGGTTACGGTTAAGGTTAGGGGACGGGGACATTTTAGGGGACAGGTTAGGGTACGACAGTGGTTTAGACTGAGCGTACGTGTGAGGGCATGGGTTAGTGTTGGTGTACAGGTTAGGATTAGCGGACGTGTTAGGGTAAGGCTTCGGTTAAGGGTTAGGGTTATGGTTAGGGGACGGGGACTTTTTAGGGTCCAAGTGAGGGTAGGACAACGGTTTAGGGGGAGCAACCGTGTGAGGGCACGGGTTAGTGTTAGCTTACGGGTTAGGATTAGGGGACGGGTGAGGGGAAGGCTTCGGGGAAGGGTTAGGGTTAGGGTTCGGGCTAGGGTTAGGGTTAGGGCATGGGGACGGTTTAGGGTCCAGGTGAGGGTACGACAACGGTTTAGGGGGAGTGTACGTTTGTGGGCACGGGTTAGTGTGAGCGTACGGGTTAGGATTAGGGGACGGGTGAGGGGAAGGCTTCAGGGAAGGTTTAGGGTTAGGGTTCGGGCTAGGGTTAGGGTTAGGGTTAGGGGACGGGGACGGTTTAGGGTACAGGTGAGGGTACGACAACAGTTTATGGAGAGAGTACGTGTGTGGGCGCGGGTTAGTGTGAGCGTACGGGTTAGGATTAAGGAACCGGTAAGGGGAAGGCTTCGGGAAAGGGTTCGGGTTAGGGTTCGGGCTAGGGTTAGGGTTAGGGGACGGGGACGGTTTAGGGTCCAGGTGAGGGTATGACAATGGTTTAGGGGGAGCGTACGTGTGAGGGCGCGGGTTAGTGTGAGCGTACGGTTTACAATTAGGGGATGGGTGAGGGGAAGGCTTCGGGGAAGGGTTAGGTTTAGGGTTCGGGCTAGGGTTAGGTTTAGGGGATAGGGACGGTTTAGGGTCCAGGTGAGGGTATGACAACAGTTTAGGGGGAGCGTACGTGTGAGGGCGTGGGTTAGTGTGAGCATACGGGTTAGGATTGGGGACGGGTGAGGGGAAGGTTTCGGGGAAGGGTTAGGATTAGGGTTCGGCCTGGGTTAGGTTTAGGGGATGGGGACGGTTTAGGGTACAGTTGAGTGTACGACAACGGTTTAGAGGGAGCGTACATTTGAGGGCGTGGGTTAGTGTGAGCCTACTGGTTAGGATTAGGGGACGGGTGAGGGGAAGGCTTCGGGGAAGGGTTAGGGTTAGGGTTCGGGCTAGGGTTAGGGTTAGGGGACGGTGACGGTTTAGGGTCCAGGTGAGGGTACGACAACGGTTTAGGGGGAGTGATTGTGTGAGGGCGCGGTTTAGTGTTAGGGTACGGGTTAGGATTAGGGGACGGGTGAGGGGAAGGCTTCGGAGAAGGGTTAGGGTTAGGGTTCGGGCTAGGGTTAGGGTTAGGGGACGGGGACGGTTTAGGGTCCAGGTGAGGGTACAACAATGGTTTAGGTGGAGCGTAGGTTTGAGAGCGCAGGTTAGTGTGAGCGTACAGGTTAGGATTAGGGGACGGGTGAGGGGAAGGCTTCGGGGAAGGTTTAGGGTTAGGGTTCGGGCTAGGGTTAGGGTTAGGGGACGGGGACGGTTTAGGGTCCAGGTAAGGGTTCGACAGAGTTTTAGGGGGAGCGTACGTGTGTGGGCGCGGGTTAGTGTGAGCGTACGGGTTAGGATTAGGGGACGGGTGAGGGGAAGGCTTCGGGGAAGGGTTAGGGTTAGGTTTCGGGCTAAGGTTAGGCTTAGGGGACGGGGACGGTTTAGGGCCCAGGTGAGGGTACGACAACGGTTTAGGGGGAGCGTACGTGTGAGGGTGCGGGTTAGTGAGAGCGTATGGGTTAGGATTAGGGCACGGGTGAGGGGAAGGCTTCGGGGAAGGGTTAGGGTTAGGGTTCGGGCTAGGGTTAGGGTTTGGGGACGGGCACGTTTTAGTGTCCAGGTGAGGGTACGACAACGGTTTAGGGGGAGCGTACGTGTGAGGACACGGGTTAGTGTGAGCGTAAGGGTTAGGATTAGGGAACGAGTGAGAGGAAGGCTTCGGGGAAGGGTTAGGGTTAGGGTTCGGGCTAGGATTAGGGTTAGGGGACGGGGACGGTTTAGGGTACAGGTGAGGGTACGACAACGGTTTAGGGGGAGCGTACGTGTGAGGGCGCGGGTTAGTGTGAGCATACGGGTTAGGATTAGGGGACGGGTGACGGGAAGGCTTCGGGGAAGGGTTAGGGTTAGGGTTCGGGCTAGGGCTAGGGTTAGGGGAAGGGGACGGTTTAGGGTCCAGGTGAGGGAACGACAACGGTTTATGGGGACCGTACGTGTGAGAGCGCAGGTTAGTGTGAGCATACGGTTTAGGATTAGGGGACCGGTGAGGGGAAGGCTTCGGGGAAGGGTTAGGGTTAGGGTTCGGGCTAGGTTTAGAGTTAGGGGACGGGGACGGTTTAGGGTCCAGGTGAGGGTACGACAACGCTTTAGGGGGAGCGTACGTGTGACGGCGCGGGTTAGTGTGAGCGTACGGGTTAGGATTAGGGGACGGGTGAGGGGAAGATTTCGGGGAAGGGTTAGGGTTAGGGTTCGGGCTAGGGTTAGGGTTAGGGGATGGGGACGGTTTAGGGTCCAGGTGAGGTTACGACAACGGTTTATGGGGAGCGTACGTGTGAGGGCGCGGGTTAGTGTGAACGTACGGGTTAGGATTAGGGGACGGGTGAGGGGAAGGCTTCGGGGAAGGGTTAGGGTTAGGGTTCGGGCTAGGGTTAGGGTTAGGGGATGGGGACGGTTTAGGGTCCAGGTGAGGGTACGACAAAGGTTGAGGGGGAGCGTACGTGTGAGGGCGCGGGTTAGTGTGAGCGTACGGGTTAGGATTAGGGGACGGGTGAGGGGAAGGCTTCGGGGAAGGGTTAGGGTTAGGGTTCGGGCTATGGTTAGGGTTAGGGGATGGGGACGGTTTAGGGTCCAGGTGAGGGTACGCCAACGCTTTAGGGGGAGTGTACGTGTGAGGGCGCGTGTTAGTGTGAGCGTACGGGTTAGGATTAGGGGATGGGTGAGGGGAAGGCTTCGGGGAAGGGTTAGGGTTAGGGTTCGGGCTAGGGTTAGAGTTAGGGGACGGGGACGGTTTAGGGTCCAGGAGAGGGTACGACAACGGTTTAGGGCGAGCGTACGTGTGAGGGCGTGGGTTAGTGTGAGCGTACGGGTTAGGATTATGGGACCGGTGAGGGGAAGGCTTCGGGGAATGGTTAGGCTTAGGGTTCGGGCTAGGGTTAGGGTTAGGGGATGGGGACGGTTTAGGGTCCAGGTGAGGTTACGACAACAGTTTTTGGGGAGTGTACGTGTGAGGGTGCGGGTTAGTGTGAGCGTACGGGTTAGGATTAGGGGACGGGTGAGGGGAAGATTTCGGGGAAGGGTTAGGGTTAGGGTTCGGGCTAGGGTTAGGGTTAGGGGACGGGGATGGTTTAGGGTCCAGGTTCGGTTACGACAACGGTTTATGGGGAGCGTACGTGTGAGGGCGCGGGTTAGTGTGAGCGTACGGGTTAGGATTATGGGACCGGTGAGGGGAAGGCTTCGGGGAAGGGTTAGGTTTAGGGTTCGGGCTAGGGTTAGGGTTAGGGGACGGGGACGGTTTAGGGTCCAGGTGAGGGTACGAAAACGGTTGAGGGGGAGCGTACGTGTCACGGCGCGGGTTAGTGTGAGTGTACGGGTTAGGATTAGGGGACGGGTGAGGGGAAGGCTTCGGGGAAGGTTTAGGGTTAGGGTTCGGGCTAGGGTTAGGGTTAGGGGACGGGGATGGTTTAGGGTCCACGTGAGGGTACGACAGAGCTTTAGGGGGAGCGTACGTGTGAGGGCGCGTGTTAGTGTGAGCGTACGGGTTAGGATTAGGGGACGGGTGAGGGGAAGGCTTCGGGGAAGGTTTAGGGTTAGGGTTCAGGCTAGGGTTAGGGTTATGGGACGGGGACGGTTTAGGGTCCAGGTGAGGGTACGACAACGGTTGAGGGGGAGCGTACGTGTGAGGGCGTGGGTTAGTGTGAGCGTACGGGTTAGGATTAGGGGACGGGTGAGGGCAAGGCTTCGGGGAAGGGTTAGGGTTAGGTTTATTCTTCTTACTGATGTGAAATTAGAGTGACATGTGCCCATTGAAACCGCTACACCTAGTTTCTCACTGGTTCCCCCTATTCCCATTCATCCTCCACACTAACTGCAGACTGTGCGATACCAGAACTTAAAGGCATTGACTCTCCATGTGGGGATATTTTAGTAAAGCGGCTGGAATGTCGATCCGGAGCCCCAGGAGAGGAAAAATGAGGTGCGTTTTAGAAACCTTTCCCAATCATATGGTATACCAGTCGCTGGGTTTCCCAAGCATGGTTTAGCTGTAGGAAGATTCCCTTCAACCTGGAGTGTTGGGACCCTTGGAATGAGTAGCATGAAGTATTGCATTAAACTTTTGGCAGTTGCTCACCAAAGCTCACCAATCCTCTCAGCCCCAAGTGTCCAGCCTTATGTCTTATCCAGCTGTGGGTTTATATGTGGTCAGTCCAGGTTGCATCACAGCCCCTGAGCGAATTTTGTAAGAATTTTTCTCTCTTTCATTGTTTCTGCGTTTTGTTTTTAAAATTTATTTCTATAATGGGGTTTAGCTCATTTTCACTGCTGTGTTTGTGCCGCTCTGCACACACTTGATTCCCTTATGTAGATATATCAATACATGGGTTTTAAGATTCTTGTTACTCAGATATATTTCTCTGCGGTGTATAGGGTGTGTTGAGGCCAGTTCATTGAGCAAGGTGTAGATCTTGTCTAATATCTATTTGGTTTATTGAACGGTATCTGTGCTAATTTCAAACTCTGGTTTTATGCATCACCCCACCTCTCCTTTCCCCTTAAGCTGAAATAAGTGTGTTTTCTAAATGTGAGACACTGTTCTGTTCTGTAATTCATTTCTTGTGCAGCCATATTTACCCTCCCTCTATAAGTGATATCTTATGATATGTTTCTTTTTCTGTTTGACTTATTTCAAGTAGTATTATCGGACCTAAACCCACTCTTTATCCTTCTACTAGCCTTATTACATTGATTTCATGGTGAAGAGATATTCCATTGTACATAAGTACCACATCTTCTTTATCCATTGTTCTCTTTCCTGGGATATTTAAGGTGTACTGAAGTTGAGGTTCTTGTAAACAGAGTAGCCCTAAACTGTGGTGTGCTTGTGTCTTGTTGATTTTTAGACTTCCCTAGATATACTCCCATGATTGGAAGTGTCCTATGCTCTGTACCTCTGTTTTTTAGATGATTTAGGAACCACCATACACTTCTCCAGAGTGGCTCTCGGCAGTTCACACACTGCCCATCAGCGTATAAAGGCTCCCTGTTCTCCATGGCCTGTCCTGCATTTCTGGTTTTTACAATTTTTTAGGATGGCCCTTTTGACCAGTGGGTAATGAGACTTCTTTGTTGTGCACATTTGCATTGCTTGCTTGCTTCGTTGCCCATAAAGTGCGCATGCGTTTTTTCCTGGATATAATCAGGAAAAAACGCATACGCCCTTTTGGGCCAACTGCATCATTGTCGAAATTCTGCTGCTTTTCATGTGCTTTAAAGACGAGTCCAATCTATCTCTTGAAATCTGTTTCTTGCAATTCTGTCTTGCATTCAGATCCTCTTCTTTGCCTTACCTCAACATATTTTTGGACGTTAGTTTTCATTTATAACTCTGCAGGTTTGTGAATTGCAGTGACCCTGAGCTCCATTTTATAAGTTGCTCTTTTGTGAGCTGGCCTCAAATCCGCAGGATTGCTTCCGGCCCTATTTTGGCTCGGGCGAGGCGGGCTGAGCCTTTTTGCAATTCTTATTCTTAATGGGAAATTAGAGTGATATGTGCCCGTCCAAACCCCTACAACTATTCTCTCATTGGTTCCCCCTCTTCCCGTTCATCCTCCTCACAATTTGCAAAATGTGTGAAACAGAAGTTGAAATGTGCTGATTCTCCAAGTGGGGAGATTCTAAGTAACGTGGCTGGAATGGTGAACAGGAGCACCAGGAGAGGATAAATGAGCTGCATTTTAGACACATCTCCCGATCACATGGTGTACAGTCCTCTGGGTTTTCCATGCATGTTTTAGCTGTAGGAAGATCCCTTGAACCTGCAGATTTGGGACCCATTGAATGGGTACCAGGTAGTATTACTTTAAAGGGTGTGCATTTCCTCACCCAACCTCACATTTCTCTTAGTGCAAACAGTTTCCAGCCTTATGTCTCATCCTGCTGTGGGTCTAGATGTGTTCAATCCATGTTGCATCACCGGCCCTGAGGAAAAGTTGTAAGAGGTTTTCTCTGTCTCTCTGTCGTTTATTTTTTTCAATTTATTACTATATTGGTTACAGCTGATTTTCAAAGCTCTGTTTCTTGCTGCTGTACATCCACTTGATTCACGTACAGAGAGACATCAGTAAATTCTTTTTCAGATTCTTACCAGTCGTATATATTCTTTTCCGGTGACTTGAGTGTGCTGAGTGCAGTTCTTTTAGCTACTGTGTAGGCCTTGTTGATTATCAGTTTGGTATTTGGAATGGTATCTTTGCTAATTTCAACCTCCTGGATGATGCCTCACCTCTCCCCACCTTTCCCGTTTAGCAGCCTTATGCGTGTTTTCTACATATTTGACTATGTTTTTGTTTTGTAATTTATTTCATGTGTAGCCATTTTGCATTCCACCTTTAAGTGATATCTTATGATATGTGTCTTTTTCTTTTTGAATTATGTCACTTAGAATGATCATACGTAACTCCTCCGGAGTTGTTACAACTGGCCATATTTCATTGATTTCCAGGCTGAATAATATTCCACTCTACCTAAGTACCACATCTGTATCCATTTTTTCTCTCCAGAGACATTTAAGTTATATCCTAGTCGAGGATCTTTTAAACAGAGAGGGGGTAAACACTGGGGTGCCTGTGTCTTCTCGATTTTTGTTTTTCCCAAGATATACGCCCATGAGTGCAAGTGCCCTATGCTCTGTAGCTCATTTTTTAGATGCTTTAGTAAACACAATACACTTCTCCAGAATGGCCGTTGGCAATATACATTTCCACTATAAGTCTCACAGGGCTCCCTCTTCTCCCTGCCCTGTCCTGCATTTCTGTTGTTTACGGTTTATGAGGATGGCTCTTCTGACTGATGCGAAGTGATATCTCTTGTAGTATCGACTTCCAGTGCCCACCTGTTTGGTTGGCTAAAAAAGTGTATGCCCTTTTCTTGAATATATACAGAAAAAAACGCATACACCCTTTTTGGCCAACTGCAATGTTGGCAATGTTCAGCTCCTTTTCTTGTGCTTAATGGCGAGTCCTTTCTACCTCCTCAAATCCCTTTCCTGCCATTCTCCCTTGCTTACAAGTCCTTTTCTCTGACTTTCCTCAAGACATTTTTCAGTGATGGATATTTTCAACTCTGCAGTTTCGTGAATTTTACTGTCCCTGAGTTCCATTGTTCAACTTGTGTTTATGGGAACTGGCCACAAAGCAGCGGGATTTCCTCAAGCCCTATACTGTTTCCATGGGCAACCCTAGCCTTTGGTCAATTCGTCTTCCTGATTGGAAATTAGAGTGACATGTGCCTGTCTGAACACCTAGGACTTGTCTCTCATTGTTCCTCATCCTTCTGCTTCATCCTCTGGACAAATTCCAAACTGTACGCAACAGGATGTTGACAGTGCTGCCATCTCCAAGTGGGGAGACTGTTAGTAAAGACGCTGGATGGGTGAACCCGAGCACCAGGAGATGAGGAGATGAGATGCCTTTTCCAAACTCTTCCCGATCAGACGGTATACCATCCTCTGGGTGTGACAGACATGTTTTAGCAGTAGGAAGAGTCCCATTCATGTAAGGAGAACACCAGGGCTTTTTCAAAATCAGTGTCTACCCGAAACCCAAACTGGGGAATTTTTTAAGCTACGGCTACACATATGTTCATTAAGGGCCTTGGGAAGTAGGCAGAGTCCAAACTTTAGATGACTGAAGTCTTCAGGGTCAGAAGCACTCACCACCAGCTTCCCTTAGGTTACACTTTAACTGTCATTGATAGATGATGTCAATAAAAATATCTATTCTTTTTCAGATTATTTCCCCTTATAGGTTATTGCAAAATGTTGAGTGTAGTTCCCTGTGCTATACAGTAGTTCCTTGTTGATGATCTATTTTATACATAGCAGTGTGTATGTGTTAATCCCAAACTGTTACTTTATCCCTCCTCCGACCTTTCCCCTTTGGTAATAATAAATTATAAGATTTTATACTTCTCAGAAATGGGGGAGCTGAAAGAGAGGTATCATTTTCAATGGAAAAGCATTTAAAACAAGATTGAAGCTTTAACCAAGATTATTAGATGTACATCCTTGGAAAGAAATCACTTCGTTTCTCTAATATTGACCTGACAAATAAGACAAACCTTTTCACTGAACTTGCTTATAATAAAGTGATGGAAATAGCCAATGGAAGCGTTAGAAACATCTTATTTTACCCGAGCCTTATACACTGTTCTATGTTAACTACAGTTTGGCTCACACATCTGTTCATTGAGGTTACAATAGTCTCAATTTCTGTTACTGATCCTCCAGAGTGGACCCCAACAAGTGTCCCCCTGCGCAGTGTCATTGGGGCCAACAGATCGAGACTGAGTTTGGTTCACAAGCAAAGGAAACTTTATATTTTGATCAGAGAATGGAGAGGTGAGAGCATGCACTACCCCGTGGGCTGTGGGCTGGGCTGCTGTGTAGAGATCCTGTCAGAGTCAGTGGGAGGGAGGGGGCGGAGCTCTCGAGGGCCGGGTTGGCTGCAGCTCAGGCTCTATATCGCGGAGTCTGCACTGGGCCCCAGGAGCTGAGGTGTCGACCCAGCCATTCTGCACTAGGAAATCTGGTCTGAAGTGCCGGGTGTGGAACCTCTGCATGCGGGACCCTAGGAGCACATGAAATTAGACAAAGCACAAAGGATAAAAAAGGTTAGACTTGACTTTATTGCCCAGATTCTATTTTTATCTCCCAGGGATTTTTAATGGGCTTTGCTGGGGACAAACCCCTCCTCTGCCTTTTGTCCCGTTCCTCATTCTTGGAGTGCTGAGGGTGCAGACCCTTCTTCTGTAACTGCTGAGTGCTGAGTTGGGAGCCCTCATACCAAGGGGCGAGGGTCAGAGCTTCTCCCCAGCAGCCTCCAGGTGACGTTGATTGTCCCCAGGCCCCCTGCCTCCCTGCTCGTCCACCTGAGCACCAGCATTGGAAGCGTTATAGATTCTAATGACCTTTAAGGGTCCAGGAAAGAGATGTGCAGAGACGCTGTGGGGGCCGGTTTCACCCCGCCCCACATTTGTTCGGCCACCTTAGGCTGACCGTTTCTGCCAGCCTAGATGCTCTGACCAGTAGTCTGCGCTGTCTTCAATTAGGCCCCTGAATTAACGTACAAACAGCACCAGGTGTCAGAGCCCTGCCCGCTCAACTCCCAGACAGTCCAGGGTCAGTGGTGATCAAGGACCATGATGGCCACTGAGTCAACAGCCTTTTGAAGTAAACAGGAGTCCAGCCAGTCTTATTGGCCACCATCATCACGGTGTCTGTAGGCTTTTCTATGGTGACAGTGTGACATACGGTTCCCCCGCCAAGATTATTAGCTCCCCTCTGGGTGCAGTAAGTCCTGCAAGCAGTAGTCTACTCTTTTGGGACACACTCTTGTTGTTTTATGAGAGAAACTCCAGGTCAAGTGATGTTCACACGAGTCGTCATGGTGTCCTGTTGCCCCCGGTTATCTCTCTGGATGTTGGAGTTGGAGGGCCTCCTCACTCGAAGTTGGTGTGCCCACGGAGCAAACCCTGCAACTTCAGGGCATGGTTGGTGGTTAGGATCACCACGTGGGGTCCTTTTCCCTTAGGAGGGAGGTGGCCTTTTGGGCTGCTGATTTCCAGGTTTTTAGATACCGCCAGTATCTTGGCCAGATGCGGCAGTGGGCCAAGCCCCTTGGTGACCGTAGTTTATCCTACCTGGATGGCATTCTTGCATTGTTCCATTTCAAGTGGTCCCAGTTTTTGCACTAATTCTCCAATGGCGATTCACCTTTCACCAGGAATGTAAAGGTCAAAGGGTTTAGCTAAATTAGGGAGTTCCAGGGCAAGGGTCTGAATTGACTGCTCTTTCCATTCTTGAAAGGCCACTTCTGGATTCTATTCAAAAGGATCATCATCTTTTCCTTTCAGTGTTTCATATAATGGCCCAGCTAGTAGACTGCAGTTAGGGATCCAGAAGCAGCAAACCCTGGCCTCCCCAGGAACCCCTAAGCTGTCTTCTAGTTTTAGAAAGGAGTAAGGCCGAAAATTGTTTCTTCCCTTTCCTGGGATGGGCTTCTCCGACCTTCTGTGAGAATGAAGCCCAGGCAGGTCACCGCAGTCTGTGATATTTGAGCTTTTTCTTGGACAACTTCTATCCTTTATTGGCTTGGTAGTTCAGAGGCCTCCTTAGTAGGGCTGGCGATCAGAATGTCGTCTGCGTACTGAAGGAGGGTTTCCTTTTCCAGAGGTAGAACTTTTAGGTCTTTAGCTAAGGTTTCCCCAAAGATGGTGTGGGAATTTTTGCACCCTTGGGGCAAGACGGCCCGGAAGTATTGTTTTAGTTGTATGTTGAGTCCTGCCACTCACAAGCCAAAATTTCTTGTGACTCTGGGACTAATGGAATACAAAAGAAGGCATCATTGAAGACTAATACAGAATACCATGTCCTGGTGGTTGGTAGAATGACCAGCAGGGTGTAGGAATTAGGAGCAACTGGAGGTATATCCTCGGTGGCTTCACTGACTGTCCTGACATCCTTTAACAGGTCCCCAGCAGCCCATGGGGCTCTCGTGGTCAGACCAATCCCAGAATATGGAGCTCACCTGGGCAGGTACCCCACCCCCACCCAAGCCCACGGGGCTCTCGTGGTCAGGCCCCTCCCAGGATACAGAGCTACCCTTGCAGGTACCGTGGCAGGGCTGGGCACACAGGAACCGTGCACATAGCCCTCATTGCAGAGCACCCCCAGCTCACCTGTCGCTCAGAGCTGACACAGAGCACCTCAGAGCAGGACTTGAACTAACAAACAGCAGCTGCGACAGGTCTGTGACCCTGGGCATCACTCTGTGCGGCCTCCCTCCACCTGGTCTTCCAGAGACTTCCACTGCACCCGGGGCACCAGGCCTCTGTCTCCAACCACCACCCACCCCTCCTCTCCCTGACTCCTGGGTTCCTCTCATTAGGAGAGGGTTTTCTTGAAGTTGTCTCCCACTCATGGGCCAGATAAAATGATTAGAAAACAAGCCAAAGCTGCAGCCCCTTGTCTATCCTGACTCTCAGGAGCCCACACCTGTTCCTTGGACCTGGCCGGTTCAGCAAGTTCCATTTTCTGCAACTGTGAGCCCCTGAGGGGTGATGATTGGCTGAGCTGGGCAGCCTTACCGTGCCGGCCAGCCCTCCCCAGGTGTGCCTGGGTTGAGATCAATATAAATACCACTCCAGGCAGCAAGAGCCCCTGCAGCCATGCCTGATGCCATTTTCTCTGCCCTGTCAGCAGTCTCGGGGCTGGGCTGGTGGGAGGGAGTGAGAGGCCACGGCTTTGTGGGTGGCCCAGTGTGAGTGGGGCTCTGCTGGACTTTCTGCAGCAGGTGCCAGGCTGCCACCTGCTAAAGAAGAGGATGTGTCACCCATACCTGCTGCTGGAATTTCTCCCTGGGCAGAGGTGAGGAAGGAAAAAAGCAGTGGGGGCAGGGACAGGACGGGTATCTCAGGCAGGGAAATGGAAATCTTCCAGAAGAGCACCCAGGGCCAGGACCATCCTGGCTGGCCTGCAGGCACCAAGTCGGCCGGCATGCTGTCACTCGTGTGGCTCTATGGCCCTTCCTCTAGGCTTTCAAGTCCTTGTATATATTCAGGTGTTTTACCTGGGACGGGTGGGAATAGTTCAGCAGCAACTGGCCTGGGGCTCAGCTCACGTTTACTCACAGATGCCTCGGCACGGTGCCCCAGCTTTGCAATGAGGACGCTTGTTGCGTGGGGGCTGCTGGCTGACTGGGAGACGATTCCCCACCACTGACCAACTTCAGAATTGTTTACAACTGGAGCAAGTGCCCTGATACGGTTTTCCTCTGTGGAACTGGTGGGTTCTGTGTTTTTTTTCTCTTTTTCGTTTTTGGTTCAAGGTAGATTTTATTCCTCTTTTTTGTATTTACAGATATAAGCATGGAAATAATTTATTCATATAAATACATGTATGTGAAGGGAATAATTGTTTTTTCTGTTTTATTTTTAAATTTTATTTCTTTTCAATTTTGAATTTTATTTTATATTTTTATACAGCAGGTTCTTATTGGTTATCTATTTTATACATATAAATGTATACATGCCAATCCCAGTCTCTCAACTCCTCCCACCACCATCCCCCCAACAGCTTTCCCCCCTTGTTGTCCATACATTTGTTGTCTACATCTGTTGCTCTATTTATGCCTTGCAAAATGGTTAATCTGTACGGTTTTTCTAGGTTCCACATATATGCATGAATATACAAGATTTGTTTTTCTCTTTCTGACTTACTTCACTCTGTATGACAGTCTCTAGATCCATCGACGTCTCTACAAATGACCCAATTTCATTCCTTTTCATGGCTTAGTAATATTCCATTTTATATACGTACCACAGCTTTATGCATTCGTCTGTCTGTGGGCATTTAGGTTGCTTCCATTACCTCGATATTGTAAATAGTGATGCAATGAACATTGCGGTGAATGTCTCTTTTTGATTTATGGTTTTGTCTGGGTATATGTCCAGTACTGGGATTGCTGTATCATATGGTAATTCTATTGTTAGTTTCTTAAGAAACTCCATATTGTTCTCCATAGTGAATGTAACAATTTATATTCCCAACAATAGTGGAAGAGGGTTCCTTTTCTCCACACCCTTTCCAGCATTTATTGTTTGTAGATTTTCAGATGATGCCCATTATAACAGGTGTGAGGTGATACCTCATTGTTGAGTCCATTTTGTTGAGCAAAGGGTAGGTCTTGTCTATTACACATTTGGCTTATGGAACATTATCTGTGCTAATGTCAAACTCTGGTTTTATGCAGCACCCCAAATCACCTTCCCCCTTAAAAAAGCATAAGTTGCTTTTCTAAACTTGAGACCCTGTTCTGTTTTATAATTCAGTTCATGTGTAGCCAAGTTCACATTCCGTGTATTAGTGATATCTTATGATGTTTCTTTTTCTGTGTGACTTATTTCAGTTAGAATCATCATACCTGAATCCACTCATTATGCTGCTATGGGCCTGATGACATAGATTTCATTGCTGAGTGATATTGCATTGTACGTAAGTACCACAACTTCTTTATCCATATTTCACTTTCTGCGCTATTGAACTTGTACCGTAAATGAGGTTCTTGTAAACAGAGCCATCCCAAACTTTGGGGTGGCTGTGTCTTTTTGATTTTACTTTCCCTAAGCTACAGCACCATAAGTGGAAGTGCCCTAGGCTCACTTGCGTTGTTTTTTAGATGTTTCAGAAAACACCATACACTTCTCCCGAGTGGCTGTTGGCAATTTACATCCCGCCCATCAGCATAACAAGGCTCCCAGTTCTCCATGGCCTGTCCTGCCTTTCTGGATTTTACACTTTTTTCAGATGGCCCTTTTGACCGGGAGGAAGTGAGACTTCATTGTAGTGCAGATTTCCTTTGCAAGCTTGCTTGGTTGGCCAAAAAGTGCGTATGCGTTTTTTCCTGAATATATGCAGGAAAAAACGCATACGCCCTTTTTGGCCAAGTGCATCATTGTCCACATTCTGCCTCTTTTCCTATATTTTAAATGCAATTCCAGTCTACCTCCTGAAATCGGATTCCTGCAATTCTGCCCCGCTTTCAAGTCTTCTTGTCAGCCTTACTTCAGTATATTTTTGGACGATAGCTGTTATTTATAACTCTGCAGGTTTGTGAATTACAGTGCCCCTGAGCTCCTTACTTCTACTCGCTTTCTTGTGAGCTGGCCACAACCCCGCAGGATTGCTTCAGGCCTTAATCTCGTTCCGGCCGGGATGCTGAGCTTTTGGTTAATTCCTATTCCTGGTGCGAAATGAGAGTTAAATTTGCCCGTCCAGACACGTCCAGCTAGTCTCTCATTGTTTCTCCCTATTCCTGTTCATTTTCCGCAGAAATTCCAAACTGGGCCAAACAGGAGGTTAAAGGCACTGACTCTCCAAGTCGGGAGAGTGTTAGTAAAGTGTCTGGAATGTTGCACCCGAGTACCAGGGGACGAGAACTGAGACATATTGGAACACGTCTCCCGATCACATGGTTGATCATACTCTGGGCTCCGCATGCATGTTTTAGCTGAAGGAAGAATCCCTTAAACCTGGAGAGTTGAGACCCGTGGAATGGGTACCATGCAATATGACTTCAAAGGGTCTTCATTTGCTCACCGAACCTCTCCAATCCTATCACTGCTGCATTTAGGCCCCTGTACAGACGCTTGATTCTCTTTCAGGGAAATAGCAATCCATAGGTTTTAAGATACTTACTAGTCAGGTACGTTCTTAGGCATTTAATATGGGGTGTTGAGTCCATTTCATTGAGCAAGGAGTAGCTCTTGTCTATTCAGTATCTGGCTTAAGGAACTTTATCTGTGCTCATTATAATCTCTGGTTTTATGCAACACCGCCACTCACCTTTCCCCTTAAGCAAGCATAAGTTGGTTTTCTAAATTTGTGATCCTGTTCTATTTTGTAATTCAGTTCCTGTATAGCCAAGTTTACATTCCGTGTATTAGTGATATCTTATGATGTTTCTTTTTCTGTGTGACTTATTTCAGTTAGAATCATCATACCTGAATCCACTCATTATGCTGCTACGGGCCTGATGACATAGATTTCATTGCTGAGTGATATTGCATCGTACGTAAGTACCACAACTTCTTTATCCATTTTTCACTTTCTGCGATATTGAACTTGTACCATAAACGAGGTTCTTGTAAACAGAGCCGTCCCAAACTTTGGGGAGGCTGTGTCTTTTTGATTTTAATTTCCCTAAGCTATAGGACCATAAGTGGAAGTGCCCTAGGCTCTGTTGCTTTGTTTTTTCGATGTTTCAGGAAACACCATACACTTCTCCTGAGTGGCTGTTGGCAATTTACATCCCGACCATCAGCATAACAAGGCTCCCAGTTCTCCATGGCCTGTCCTGCCTTTCTGGATTTTACACTTTTTCCAGATGGCCCTTTTGACCATGGGGAAGTGAGACTTCATTGTAGTGCAGATTTCCTTTGCAAGCTTGCTTGGTTGGCCAAAAAGGGCGTATGCGTTTTTTCCTGAATATATTCAGGAAAAAACGCATACGCCCTTTTTGGCCAAGTGCATCATTGTGGACGTTCTGCCTCTTTTCCTATGCTTTAAATGCAATTCCAGTCTACCTCCTGAAATCGGTTTCCTGCAATTCTGCCCCGCTTTCAAGTCCTCTTGGCAGCCTTACTTCAGTATATTTTTGGACGATAGCTGTCATTTATAACTCTGCAGGTTTGTGAATTACACTGCCCCTGAGCTCCTTTCTTCAACTCGCTTTCTTGTGAGCTGGCCGCAACACCGCAGGATTGCTTCAGGCCCTAATCTGGTTCCGGCACGGCACGCTGAGCCTTCGGTTAATTCCTCTTCCTGGTGGGAAATGAGAGTTAAATTTGCCCGTCTAGACTCCTCCAGCTAGTCTCTCTTTGGCTCTCCCTATTCCTGTTCATCTTCCGCAGAAATTGCAAACTGGGCCAAACAGGAGGTTAAAGGCACTGACTCTCCAAGTCGGGAGAGTGTTAGTAAAGCGTCTGGAATGTTGCACCCGAGTACCAGGGGACGAGAACTGAGGCATATTGGAACACGTCTCCCGATCCCATGGTTGATCATACTCTGGGTTCCACGTGCATGTTTTAGCTGAAGGAAGAATCCCTTAAACCAGGAGAGTTGAGACCCGTGGAATGGGTACCATGCAATATGACTTCAAAGGGTCTTCATTTGCTCACCAAACCTCTCCAATCCTATCACTGCTGCGTTTATGCCCCTGTACACACGCTTGATTTTCTTTCAGAGACATAGCAATCCATAGGTTTTAAGATACTTACTAGTCAGGTACATTCTTAGGCGTTTAATATGGGGTGTTGAGTCCATTTCGTTGAGCAAGGAGTAGCTCTTGTCTATTCCATATTTGGCTTAAGGAACTTTATCTGTGCTCATTTCAATCTCTGGTTTGATGCAGCACCCCAACTCACCTTTTCGCTTAAGCAAGCATAAGTTGGTTTTCTAAATTTGAGACCCTGTTCTGTTTTGTAATCCAGTTCCTGTGTAGCCAAGTTTACATTCCGTGTATTAGTGATATCTTATGATGTTTCTTTTTCTGTGTGACTTATTTCAGTTAGAATCATCATACCTGAATCCATTCATTATACTGCTACGGGCCTGATGACATAGATTTCATTGCTGAGTGATATTGCATTGTACGTAAGTACCACAACTTCTTTATCCATATTTCACTTTCTGCGCTATTGAACTTGTACCGTAAACGAGGTTCTTGTAAACAGAGCCGTCCCAAACTTTGGGGTGGCTGTGTCTTTTTCATTTTAATTTCCCTAAGCTATAGGACCATAAGTGGAAGTGCCCTAGGCTCTGTTGCTTTGTTTTTTAGATGTTTAAGGAAACACCATACACTTCTCCCAAGTGGCTGTTGGCAATTAACATACCGCCCATCAGCATAACAAGGCTCCCAGTTCTCCATGGCCTGTCCTGCCTTTCTGGATTTTACACTTTTTTCAGATGGCCTTTTTAACCGTGGGGAAGTGAGACTTCATTGTAGTGCAGATTTCCTTTGCAAGCTTGCTTGGTTGGCCAAAAAGGGCGTATGCGTTTTTTCCTGAATATATTCAGGAAAAAACGCATACGCCCTTTTTGGCCAAGTGCATCATTGTGGACGTTCTGCCTCTTTTCCTATGCTTTAAATGCAATTCCAGTCTACCTCCTGAAATCGGTTTCCTGCAATTCTGCCCCGCTTTCAAGTCCTCTTGGCAGCCTTACTTCAGTATATTTTTGGATGATAGCTGTCATTTATAACTCTGCAGGTTTGTGAATTACAGTGCCCCTGAGCTCCTTTCTTCAACTCGCTTTCTTGTGAGCTGGCCGCAACACCGCAGGATTGCTTCAGGCCCTAATCTGGTTCCGGCACGGCACGCTGAGCCTTTGGTTAATTCCTCTTCCTGGTGGGAAATGAGAGTTAAATTTGCCCGTCCAGACACCTCCAGCTAGTCTCTCATTGGTTCTCCCTATTCCTGTTCATCTTCCGCAGAAATTGCAAATGGGCCAAACAGGAGGTTAAAGGCACTGACTTTCCAAGTCGGGAGAGTGTTAGTAAAGCATCTGGAATGTTGCACCCGAGTACCAGGGGACGAGAACTGAGACATATTGGAACACGTCTCCCGATCACACGGTTGAACATACTCTGGGTTCCACATGCATGTTTTAGCTGAAGGAAGCATCCCTTAAACCTGGAGACTTGAGACCCGTGGAATGGGTTCCATGCAATATGACTTCAAAGGGTCTTCATTTGCTCACCAAACCTCTCCAATCCTATCACTGCTGCGTTTATGCCCCTGTACACACGCTTGATTCTCTTTCAGAGACATAGCAATCCATAGGTTTTAAGATACTTACTAGTCAGGTACATTCTTGGGCGTTTAATATGGGGTGTTGAGTCCATTTCGTTGAGCAAGGAGTAGCTCTTGTCTATTCCATATTTGGCTTAAGGAACTTTATCTGTGCTCATTTCAATCTCTGGTTTGATGCAGCACCCCAACTCACCTTTTCGCTTAAGCAAGCATAAGTTGGTTTTCTAAATTTGAGACCCTGTTCTGATTTGTAATCCAGTTCCTGTGTAGCCAAGTTTACATTCCGTGTATTAGTGATATCTTATGATGTTTCTTTTTCTGTGTGACTTATTTCAGTTAGAATCATCATACCTGAATCCACTCATTATGCTGCTACGGGCCTGATGACATAGATTTCATTGCTGAGTGATATTGCATTGTACGTAAGTACCACAACTTCTTTATCCATATTTCACTTTCTGCGCTATTGAACTTGTACCGTAAACTAGGTTCTTGCAAACAGAGCCGTCCCAAACTTTGGGGTGGCTGTGTCTTTTTCATTTTAATTTCCCTAAGCTATAGGACCATAAGTGGAAGTGCCCTAGGCTCTGTTGCTTTGTTTTTTAGATGTTTAAGGAAACACCATACACTTCTCCCAAGTGGCTGTTGGCAATTAACATACCGCCCATCAGCATAACAAGGCTCCCAGTTCTCCATGGCCTGTCCTGCCTTTCTGGATTTTACACTTTTTCCAGATGGCCCTTTTGACCGTGGGGAAGTGAGACTTCATTGTAGTGCAGATTTCCTTTGCAAGCTTGCTTGGTTGGCCAAAAAGGGCGTATGCGTTTTTTCCTGAATATATTCAGGAAAAAACGCATACGCCCTTTTTGGCCAAGTGCATCATTGTGGACGTTCTGCCTCTTTTCCTATGCTTTAAATGCAATTCCAGTCTACCTCCTGAAATCGGTTTCCTGCAATTCTGTCCCGCTTTCAAGTCCTCTTGGCAGCCTTACTTCAGTATATTTTTGGACGATAGCTGTCATTTATAACTCTGCAGGTTTGTGAATTACACTGCCCCTGAGCTCCTTTCTTCAACTCGCTTTCTTGTGAGCTGGCCGCAACACCGCAGGATTGCTTCAGGCCCTAATCTGGTTCCGGCACGGCACGCTGAGCCTCTGGTTAATTCCTCTTCCTGGTGGGAAATGAGAGTTAAATTTGCCCGTCTAGACTCCTCCAGCTAGTCTCTCTTTGGCTCTCCCTATTCCTGTTCATCTTCCGCAGAAATTGCAAACTGGGCCAAACAGGAGGTTAAAGGCACTGACTCTCCAAGTCGGGAGAGTGTTAGTAAAGCGTCTGGAATGTTGCACCCGAGTACCAGGGGACGAGAACTGAGGCATATTGGAACACGTCTCCCGATCCCATGGTTGATCATACTCTGGGTTCCACGTGCATGTTTTAGCTGAAGGAAGAATCCCTTAAACCAGGAGAGTTGAGACCCGTGGAATGGGTACCATGCAATATGACTTCAAAGGGTCTTCATTTGCTCACCGAACCTCTCCAATCCTATCAGTGCTGCGTTTATGCCCATGTACACATGCTTGATTTTCTTTCAGAGACATAGCAATCCATAGGTTTTAAGATACTTACTAGTCAGGTACATTCTTAGGCGTTTAATATGGGGTGTTGAGTCCATTTCGTTGAGCAAGGAGTAGCTCTTGTCTATTCCATATTTGGCTTAAGGAACTTTATCTGTGCTCATTTCAATCTCTGGTTTGATGCAGCACCCCAACTCACCTTTTCGCTTAAGCAAGCATAAGTTGGTTTTCTAAATTTGAGACCCTGTTCTGATTTGTAATCCAGTTCCTGTGTAGCCAAGTTTACATTCCGTGTATTAGTGATATCTTATGATGTTTCTTTTTCTGTGTGACTTATTTCAGTTAGAATCATCATACCTGAATCCACTCATTATGCTGCTATGGGCCTGATGACATAGATTTCATTGCTGAGTGATATTGCATTATACGTAAGTACCACAACTTCTTTATCCATATTTCACTTTCTGCGCTATTGAACTTGTACCGTAAATGAGGTTCTTGTAAACAGAGCCGTCCCAAACTTTGGGGTGGCTGTGTCTTTTTGATTTTAATTTCCCTAAGCTATAGGACCATAAGTGGAAGTGCCCTAGGCTCTGTTGCTTTGTTTTTTAGATGTTTAAGGAAACACCATACACTTCTCCAAGTGGCTGTTGGCAATTAACATACCGCCCATCAGCATAACAAGGCTCCCAGTTCTCCATGGCCTGTCCTGCCTTTCTGGATTTTACACTTTTTTCAGGTGGCCGTTTTGACCGTGGGGAAGTGAGACTTCATTGTAGTGCAGATTTCCTTTGCAAGCTTGCTTGGTTGGCCAAAAAGGGCGTATGCGTTTTTTCCTGAATATATTCAGGAAAAAACGCATACGCCCTTTTTGGCCAAGTGCATCATTGTGGACGTTCTGCCTCTTTTCCTATGCTTTAAATGCAATTCCAGTCTACCTCCTGAAATCGGTTTCCTGCAATTCTGCCCCGCTTTCAAGTCCTCTTGGCAGCCTTACTTCAGTATATTTTTGGACGATAGCTGTCATTTATAACTCTGCAGGTTTGTGAATTACACTGCCCCTGAGCTCCTTTCTTCAACTCGCTTTCTTGTGAGCTGGCCGCAACACCGCAGGATTGCTTCAGGCCCTAATCTGGTTCCGGCACGGCACGCTGAGCCTTTGGTTAATTCCTCTTCCTGGTGGGAAATGAGAGTTAAATTTGCCCGTCCAGACACCTCCAGCTAGTCTCTCATTGGTTCTCCCTATTCCTGTTCATCTTCCGCAGAAATTGCAAATGGGCCAAACAGGAGGTTAAAGGCACTGACTTTCCAAGTCGGGAGAGTGTTAGTAAAGCATCTGGAATGTTGCACCCGAGTACCAGGGGACGAGAACTGAGACATATTGGAACACGTCTCCCGATCACACGGTTGAACATACTCTGGGTTCCACATGCATGTTTTAGCTGAAGGAAGCATCCCTTAAACCTGGAGACTTGAGACCCGTGGAATGGGTTCCATGCAATATGACTTCAAAGGGTCTTCATTTGCTCACCAAACCTCTCCAATCCTATCACTGCTGCGTTTATGCCCCTGTACACACGCTTGATTCTCTTTCAGAGACATAGCAATCCATAGGTTTTAAGATACTTACTAGTCAGGTACATTCTTAGGCGTTTAATATGGGGTGTTGAGTCCATTTCGTTGAGCAAGGAGTAGCTCTTGTCTATTCCATATTTGGCTTAAGGAACTTTATCTGTGCTCATTTCAATCTCTGGTTTGATGCAGCACCCCAACTCACCTTTTCGCTTAAGCAAGCATAAGTTGGTTTTCTAAATTTGAGACCCTGTTCTGATTTGTAATCCAGTTCCTGTGTAGCCAAGTTTACATTCCGTGTATTAGTGATATCTTATGATGTTTCTTTTTCTGTGTGACTTATTTCAGTTAGAATCATCATACCTGAATCCACTCATTATGCTGCTATGGGCCTGATGACATAGATTTCATTGCTGAGTGATATTGCATTATACGTAAGTACCACAACTTCTTTATCCATATTTCACTTTCTGCGCTATTGAACTTGTACCGTAAATGAGGTTCTTGTAAACAGAGCCGTCCCAAACTTTGGGGTGGCTGTGTCTTTTTGATTTTAATTTCCCTAAGCTATAGGACCATAAGTGGAAGTGCCCTAGGCTCTGTTGCTTTGTTTTTTAGATGTTTAAGGAAACACCATACACTTCTCCAAGTGGCTGTTGGCAATTAACATACCGCCCATCAGCATAACAAGGCTCCCAGTTCTCCATGGCCTGTCCTGCCTTTCTGGATTTTACACTTTTTTCAGGTGGCCGTTTTGACCGTGGGGAAGTGAGACTTCATTGTAGTGCAGATTTCCTTTGCAAGCTTGCTTGGTTGGCCAAAAAGGGCGTATGCGTTTTTTCCTGAATATATTCAGGAAAAAACGCATACGCCCTTTTTGGCCAAGTGCATCATTGTGGACGTTCTGCCTCTTTTCCTATGCTTTAAATGCAATTCCAGTCTACCTCCTGAAATCGGTTTCCTGCAATTCTGCCCCGCTTTCAAGTCCTCTTGGCAGCCTTACTTCAGTATATTTTTGGACGATAGCTGTCATTTATAACTCTGCAGGTTTGTGAATTACACTGCCCCTGAGCTCCTTTCTTCAACTCGCTTTCTTGTGAGCTGGCCGCAACACCGCAGGATTGCTTCAGGCCCTAATCTGGTTCCGGCACGGCACGCTGAGCCTTTGGTTAATTCCTCTTCCTGGTGGGAAATGAGAGTTAAATTTGCCCGTCTAGACTCCTCCAGCTAGTCTCTCTTTGGCTCTCCCTATTCCTGTTCATCTTCCCCAGAAATTGCAAACTGGGCCAAACAGGAGGTTAAAGGCACTGACTCTCCAAGTCGGGAGAGTGTTAGTAAAACGTCTGGAATGTTGCACCCGAGTACCAGGGGACGAGAACTGAGGCATATTGGAACACGTCTCCCGATCCCATGGTTGATCATACTCTGGGTTCCACGTGCATGTTTTAGCTGAAGGAAGAATCCCTTAAACCAGGAGAGTTGAGACCCGTGGAATGGGTACCATGCAATATGACTTCAAAGGGTCTTCATTTGCTCACCGAACCTCTCCAATCCTATCACTGCTGCGTTTATGCCCCTGTACACACGCTTGATTTTCTTTCAGAGACATAGCAATCCATAGGTTTTAAGATACTTACTAGTCAGGTACATTCTTAGGCGTTTAATATGGGGTGTTGAGTCCATTTCGTTGAGCAAGGAGTAGCTCTTGTCTATTCCATATTTGGCTTAAGGAACTTTATCTGTGCTCATTTCAATCTCTGGTTTGATGCAGCACCCCAACTCACCTTTTCGCTTAAGCAAGCATATGTTGGTTTTCTAAATTTGAGACCCTGTTCTGATTTGTAATCCAGTTCCTGTGTAGCCAAGTTTACATTCCGTGTATTAGTGATATCTTATGATGTTTCTTTTTCTGTGTGACTTATTTCAGTTAGAATCATCATACCTGAATCCACTCATTATGCTGCTACGGGCCTGATGACATAGATTTCATTGCTGAGTGATATTGCATTGTACGTAAGTACCACAACTTCTTTATCCATATTTCACTTTCTGCGCTATTGAACTTGTACCGTAAACGAGGTTCTTGTAAACAGAGCCTTCCCAAACTTTGGGGTGGCTGTGTCTTTTTCATTTTAATTTCCCTAAGCTATAGGACCATAAGTGGAAGTGCCCTAGGCTCTGTTGCTTTGTTTTTTAGATGTTTAAGGAAACACCATACACTTCTCCCAAGTGGCTGTTGGCAATTAACATACCGCCCATCAGCATAACAAGGCTCCCAGTTCTCCATGGCCTGTCCTGCCTTTCTGGATTTTACACTTTTTCCAGATGGCCCTTTTGACCGTGGGGAAGTGAGACTTCATTGTAGTGCAGATTTCCTTTGCAAGCTTGCTTGGTTGGCCAAAAAGGGCGTATGCGTTTTTTCCTGAATATATTCAGGAAAAAACGCATACGCCCTTTTTGGCCAAGTGCATCATTGTGGACGTTCTGCCTCTTTTCCTATGCTTTAAATGCAATTCCAGTCTACCTCCTGAAATCAGTTTCCTGCAATTCTGCCCCGCTTTCAAGTCCTCTTGGCAGCCTTACTTCAGTATATTTTTGGACGATAGCTGTCATTTATAACTCTGCAGGTTTGTGAATTACACTGCCCCTGAGCTCCTTTCTTCAACTCGCTTTCTTGTGAGCTGGCCGCAACACCGCAGGATTGCTTCAGGCCCTAATCTGGTTCCGGCACGGCACGCTGAGCCTTTGGTTAATTCCTCTTCCTGGTGGGAAATGAGAGTTAAATTTGCCCGTCTAGACTCCTCCAGCTAGTCTCTCTTTGGCTCTCCCTATTCCTGTTCATCTTCCGCAGAAATTGCAAACTGGGCCAAACAGGAGGTTAAAGGCACTGACTCTCCAAGTCGGGAGAGTGTTAGTAAAGCGTCTGGAATGTTGCACCCGAGTACCAGGGGACGAGAACTGAGGCATATTGGAACACGTCTCCCGATCCCATGGTTGATCATACTCTGGGTTCCACGTGCATGTTTTAGCTGAAGGAAGAATCCCTTAAACCAGGAGAGTTGAGACCCGTGGAATGGGTACCATGCAATATGACTTCAAAGGGTCTTCATTTGCTCACCGAACCTCTCCAATCCTATCACTGCTGCGTTTATGCCCCTGTACACACGCTTGATTTTCTTTCAGAGACATAGCAATCCATAGGTTTTAAGATACTTACTAGTCAGGTACATTCTTAGGCGTTTAATATGGGGTGTTGAGTCCATTTCGTTGAGCAAGGAGTAGCTCTTGTCTATTCCATATTTGGCTTAAGGAACTTTATCTGTGCTCATTTCAATCTCTGGTTTGATGCAGCACCCCAACTCACCTTTTCGCTTAATCAAGCATAAGTTGGTTTTCTAAATTTGAGACCCTGTTCTGATTTGTAATCCAGTTCCTGTGTAGCCAAGTTTACATTCCGTGTATTAGTGATATCTTATGATGTTTCTTTTTCTGTGTGACTTATTTCAGTTAGAATCATCATACCTGAATCCACTCATTATGCTGCTACGGGCCTGATGACATAGATTTCATTGCTGAGTGATATTGCATTGTATGTAAGTACCACAACTTCTTTATCCATATTTCACTTTCTGCGCTATTGAACTTGTACCGTAAACGAGGTTCTTGCAAACAGAGCCGTCCCAAACTTTGGGGTGGCTGTGTCTTTTTCATTTTAATTTCCCTAAGCTATAGGACCATAAGTGGAAGTGCCCTAGGCTCTGTTGCTTTGTTTTTTAGATGTTTAAGGAAACACCATACACTTCTCCCAAGTGGCTGTTGGCAATTAACATACCGCCCATCAGCATAACAAGGCTCCCAGTTCTCCATGGCCTGTCCTGCCTTTCTGGATTTTACACTTTTTCCAGATGGCCCTTTTGACCGTGGGGAAGTGAGACTTCATTGTAGTGCAGATTTCCTTTGCAAGCTTGCTTGGTTGGCCAAAAAGGGCGTATGCGTTTTTTCCTGAATATATTCAGGAAAAAACGCATACGCCCTTTTTGGCCAAGTGCATCATTGTGGACGTTCTGCCTCTTTTCCTATGCTTTAAATGCAATTCCAGTCTACCTCCTGAAATCGGTTTCCTGCAATTCTGTCCCGCTTTCAAGTCCTCTTGGCAGCCTTACTTCAGTATATTTTTGGACGATAGCTGTCATTTATAACTCTGCAGGTTTGTGAATTACACTGCCCCTGAGCTCCTTTCTTCAACTCGCTTTCTTGTGAGCTGGCCGCAACACCGCAGGATTGCTTCAGGCCCTAATCTGGTTCCGGCACGGCACGCTGAGCCTTTGGTTAATTCCTCTTCCTGGTGGGAAATGAGAGTTAAATTTGCCCGTCTAGACTCCTCCAGCTAGTCTCTCTTTGGCTCTCCCTATTCCTGTTCATCTTCCGCAGAAATTGCAAACTGGGCCAAACAGGAGGTTAAAGGCACTGACTCTCCAAGTCGGGAGAGTGTTAGTAAAGCGTCTGGAATGTTGCACCCGAGTACCAGGGGACGAGAACTGAGGCATATTGGAACACGTCTCCCGATCCCATGGTTGATCATACTCTGGGTTCCACGTGCATGTTTTAGCTGAAGGAAGAATCCCTTAAACCAGGAGAGTTGAGACCCGTGGAATGGGTACCATGCAATATGACTTCAAAGGGTCTTCATTTGCTCACCGAACCTCTCCAATCCTATCACTGCTGCGTTTATGCCCCTGTACACACGCTTGATTTTCTTTCAGAGACATAGCAATCCATAGGTTTTAAGATACTTACTAGTCAGGTACATTCTTAGGCGTTTAATATGGGGTGTTGAGTCCATTTCGTTGAGCAAGGAGTAGCTCTTGTCTATTCCATATTTGGCTTAAGGAACTTTATCTGTGCTCATTTCAATCTCTGGTTTGATGCAGCACCCCAACTCACCTTTTCGCTTAATCAAGCATAAGTTGGTTTTCTAAATTTGAGACCCTGTTCTGATTTGTAATCCAGTTCCTGTGTAGCCAAGTTTACATTCCGTGTATTAGTGATATCTTATGATGTTTCTTTTTCTGTGTGACTTATTTCAGTTAGAATCATCATACCTGAATCCACTCATTATGCTGCTACGGGCCTGATGACATAGATTTCATTGCTGAGTGATATTGCATTGTATGTAAGTACCACAACTTCTTTATCCATATTTCACTTTCTGCGCTATTGAACTTGTACCGTAAACGAGGTTCTTGCAAACAGAGCCGTCCCAAACTTTGGGGTGGCTGTGTCTTTTTCATTTTAATTTCCCTAAGCTATAGGACCATAAGTGGAAGTGCCCTAGGCTCTGTTGCTTTGTTTTTTAGATGTTTAAGGAAACACCATACACTTCTCCCAAGTGGCTGTTGGCAATTAACATACCGCCCATCAGCATAACAAGGCTCCCAGTTCTCCATGGCCTGTCCTGCCTTTCTGGATTTTACACTTTTTCCAGATGGCCCTTTTGACCGTGGGGAAGTGAGACTTCATTGTAGTGCAGATTTCCTTTGCAAGCTTGCTTGGTTGGCCAAAAAGGGCGTATGCGTTTTTTCCTGAATATATTCAGGAAAAAACGCATACGCCCTTTTTGGCCAAGTGCATCATTGTGGACGTTCTGCCTCTTTTCCTATGCTTTAAATGCAATTCCAGTCTACCTCCTGAAATCGGTTTCCTGCAATTCTGTCCCGCTTTCAAGTCCTCTTGGCAGCCTTACTTCAGTATATTTTTGGACGATAGCTGTCATTTATAACTCTGCAGGTTTGTGAATTACACTGCCCCTGAGCTCCTTTCTTCAACTCGCTTTCTTGTGAGCTGGCCGCAACACCGCAGGATTGCTTCAGGCCCTAATCTGGTTCCGGCACGGCACGCTGAGCCTTTGGTTAATTCCTCTTCCTGGTGGGAAATGAGAGTTAAATTTGCCCGTCTAGACTCCTCCAGCTAGTCTCTCTTTGGCTCTCCCTATTCCTGTTCATCTTCCGCAGAAATTGCAAACTGGGCCAAACAGGAGGTTAAAGGCACTGACTCTCCAAGTCGGGAGAGTGTTAGTAAAGCGTCTGGAATGTTGCACCCGAGTACCAGGGGACGAGAACTGAGGCATATTGGAACACGTCTCCCGATCCCATGGTTGATCATACTCTGGGTTCCACGTGCATGTTTTAGCTGAAGGAAGAATCCCTTAAACCAGGAGAGTTGAGACCCGTGGAATGGGTACCATGCAATATGACTTCAAAGGGTCTTCATTTGCTCACCGAACCTCTCCAATCCTATCAGTGCTGCGTTTATGCCCATGTACACATGCTTGATTTTCTTTCAGAGACATAGCAATCCATAGGTTTTAAGATACTTACTAGTCAGGTACATTCTTAGGCGTTTAATATGGGGTGTTGAGTCCATTTCGTTGAGCAAGGAGTAGCTCTTGTCTATTCCATATTTGGCTTAAGGAACTTTATCTGTGCTCATTTCAATCTCTGGTTTGATGCAGCACCCCAACTCACCTTTTCGCTTAAGCAAGCATAAGTTGGTTTTCTAAATTTGAGACCCTGTTCTGATTTGTAATCCAGTTCCTGTGTAGCCAAGTTTACATTCCGTGTATTAGTGATATCTTATGATGTTTCTTTTTCTGTGTGACTTATTTCAGTTAGAATCATCATACCTGAATCCACTCATTATGCTGCTATGGGCCTGATGACATAGATTTCATTGCTGAGTGATATTGCATTGTACGTAAGTACCACAACTTCTTTATCCATATTTCACTTTCTGCGCTATTGAACTTGTACCATAAACGAGGTTCTTGTAAACAGAGCAGTCCCAAACTTTGGGGTGGCTGTGTCTTTTTCATTTTAATTTCCCTAAGCTATAGGACCATAAGTGGAAGTGCCCTAGGCTCTGTTGCTTTGTTTTTTAGATGTTTAAGGAAACACCATACACTTCTCCCAAGTGGGTGTTGGCAATTAACATACCGCCCATCAGCATAACAAGGCTCCCAGTTCTCCATGGCCTGTCCTGCCTTTCTGGATTTTACACTTTTTTGAGGTAGCGGTTTTGACCGTGGGGAAGTGAGACTTCATTGTAGTGCAGATTTCCTTTGCAAGCTTGCTTGGTTGGCCAAAAAGGGCGTATGCGTTTTTTCCTGAATATATTCAGGAAAAAACGCATACGCCCTTTTTGGCCAAGTGCATCATTGTGGACGTTCTGCCTCTTTTCCTATGCTTTAAATGCAATTCCAGTCTACCTCCTGAAATCGGTTTCCTGCAATTCTGCCCCGCTTTCAAGTCCTCTTGGCAGCCTTACTTCAGTATATTTTTGGACGATAGCTGTCATTTATAACTCTGCAGGTTTGTGAATTACACTGCCCCTGAGCTCCTTTCTTCAACTCGCTTTCTTGTGAGCTGGCCGCAACACCGCAGGATTGCTTCAGGCCCTAATCTGGTTCCGGCACGGCACGCTGAGCCTTTGGTTAATTCCTCTTCCTGGTGGGAAATGAGAGTTAAATTTGCCCGTCTAGACTCCTCCAGCTAGTCTCTCTTTGGCTCTCCCTATTCCTGTTCATCTTCCGCAGAAATTGCAAACTGGGCCAAACAGGAGGTTAAAGGCACTGACTCTCCAAGTCGGGAGAGTGTTAGTAAAGCGTCTGGAATGTTGCACCCGAGTACCAGGGGACGAGAACTGAGGCATATTGGAACACGTCTCCCGATCCCATGGTTGATCATACTCTGGGTTCCACGTGCATGTTTTAGCTGAAGGAAGAATCCCTTAAACCAGGAGAGTTGAGACCCGTGGAATGGGTACCATGCAATATGACTTCAAAGGGTCTTCATTTGCTCACCGAACCTCTCCAATCCTATCACTGCTGCGTTTATGCCCCTGTACACACGCTTGATTTTCTTTCAGAGACATAGCAATCCATAGGTTTTAAGATACTTACTAGTCAGGTACATTCTTAGGCGTTTAATATGGGGTGTTGAGTCCATTTCGTTGAGCAAGGAGTAGCTCTTGTCTATTCCATATTTGGCTTAAGGAACTTTATCTGTGCTCATTTCAATCTCTGGTTTGATGCAGCACCCCAACTCACCTTTTCGCTTAAGCAAGCATAAGTTGGTTTTCTAAATTTGAGACCCTGTTCTGATTTGTAATCCAGTTCCTGTGTAGCCAAGTTTACATTCCGTGTATTAGTGATATCTTATGATGTTTCTTTTTCTGTGTGACTTATTTCAGTTAGAATCATCATACCTGAATCCACTCATTATGCTGTTATGGGCCTGATGACATAGATTTCATTGCTGAGTGATATTGCATTATACGTAAGTACCACAACTTCTTTATCCATATTTCACTTTCTGCGCTATTGAACTTGTACCGTAAATGAGGTTCTTGTAAACAGAGCCGTCCCAAACTTTGGGGTGGCTGTGTCTTTTTGATTTTAATTTCCCTAAGCTATAGGACCATAAGTGGAAGTGCCCTAGGCTCTGTTGCTTTGTTTTTTAGATGTTTAAGGAAACACCATACACTTCTCCAAGTGGCTGTTGGCAATTAACATACCGCCCATCAGCATAACAAGGCTCCCAGTTCTCCATGGCCTGTCCTGCCTTTCTGGATTTTACACTTTTTTCAGGTGGCCGTTTTGACCGTGGGGAAGTGAGACTTCATTGTAGTGCAGATTTCCTTTGCAAGCTTGCTTGGTTGGCCAAAAAGGGCGTATGCGTTTTTTCCTGAATATATTCAGGAAAAAACGCATACGCCCTTTTTGGCCAAGTGCATCATTGTGGACGTTCTGCCTCTTTTCCTATGCTTTAAATGCAATTCCAGTCTACCTCCTGAAATCGGTTTCCTGCAATTCTGCCCCGCTTTCAAGTCCTCTTGGCAGCCTTACTTCAGTATATTTTTGGACGATAGCTGTCATTTATAACTCTGCAGGTTTGTGAATTACACTGCCCCTGAGCTCCTTTCTTCAACTCGCTTTCTTGTGAGCTGGCCGCAACACCGCAGGATTGCTTCAGGCCCTAATCTGGTTCCGGCACGGCACGCTGAGCCTTTGGTTAATTCCTCTTCCTGGTGGGAAATGAGAGTTAAATTTGCCCGTCTAGACTCCTCCAGCTAGTCTCTCTTTGGCTCTCCCTATTCCTGTTCATCTTCCGCAGAAATTGCAAACTGCGCCAAACAGGAGGTTAAAGGCACTGACTCTCCAAGTCGGGAGAGTGTTAGTAAAGCGTCTGGAATGTTGCACCCGAGTACCAGGGGACGAGAACTGAGGCATATTGGAACACGTCTCCCGATCCCATGGTTGATCATACTCTGGGTTCCACGTGCATGTTTTAGCTGAAGGAAGAATCCCTTAAACCAGGAGAGTTGAGACCCGTGGAATGGGTACCATGCAATATGACTTCAAAGGGTCTTCATTTGCTCACCGAACCTCTCCAATCCTATCACTGCTGCGTTTATGCCCCTGTACACACGCTTGATTTTCTTTCAGAGACATAGCAATCCATAGGTTTTAAGATACTTACTAGTCAGGTACATTCTTAGGCGTTTAATATGGGGTGTTGAGTCCATTTCGTTGAGCAAGGAGTAGCTCTTGTCTATTCCATATTTGGCTTAAGGAACTTTATCTGTGCTCATTTCAATCTCTGGTTTGATGCAGCACCCCAACTCACCTTTTCGCTTAATCAAGCATAAGTTGGTTTTCTAAATTTGAGACCCTGTTCTGATTTGTAATCCAGTTCCTGTGTAGCCAAGTTTACATTCCGTGTATTAGTGATATCTTATGATGTTTCTTTTTCTGTGTGACTTATTTCAGTTAGAATCATCATACCTGAATCCACTCATTATGCTGCTACGGGCCTGATGACATAGATTTCATTGCTGAGTGATATTGCATTGTACGTAAGTACCACAACTTCTTTATCCATATTTCACTTTCTGCGCTATTGAACTTGTACCGTAAACGAGGTTCTTGCAAACAGAGCCGTCCCAAACTTTGGGGTGGCTGTGTCTTTTTCATTTTAATTTCCCTAAGCTATAGGACCATAAGTGGAAGTGCCCTAGGCTCTGTTGCTTTGTTTTTTAGATGTTTAAGGAAACACCATACACTTCTCCAAGTGGCTGTTGACAATTAACATACCGCCCATCAGCATAACAAGGCTCCCAGTTCTCCATGGCCTGTCCTGCCTTTCTGGATTTTACACTTTTTTCAGGTGGCCGTTTTGACCGTGGGAAAGTGAGACTTCATTGTAGTGCAGATTTCCTTTGCAAGCTTGCTTGGTTGGCCAAAAAGGGCGTATGCGTTTTTTCCTGAATATATTCAGGAAAAAACGCATACGCCCTTTTTGGCCAAGTGCATCATTGTGGACGTTCTGCCTCTTTTCCTATGCTTTAAATGCAATTCCAGTCTACCTCCTGAAATCGGTTTCCTGCAATTCTGCCCCGCTTTCAAGTCCTCTTGGCAGCCTTACTTCAGTATATTTTTGGACGATAGCTGTCATTTATAACTCTGCAGGTTTGTGAATTACACTGCCCCTGAGCTCCTTTCTTCAACTCGCTTTCTTGTGAGCTGGCCGCAACACCGCAGGATTGCTTCAGGCCCTAATCTGGTTCCGGCACGGCACGCTGAGCCTTTGGTTAATTCCTCTTCCTGGTGGGAAATGAGAGTTAAATTTGCCCGTCTAGACTCCTCCAGCTAGTCTCTCTTTGGCTCTCCCTATTCCTGTTCATCTTCCGCAGAAATTGCAAACTGGGCCAAACAGGAGGTTAAAGGCACTGACTCTCCAAGTCGGGAGAGTGTTAGTAAAGCGTCTGGAATGTTGCACCCGAGTACCAGGGGACGAGAACTGAGGCATATTGGAACACGTCTCCCGATCCCATGGTTGATCATACTCTGGGTTCCACGTGCATGTTTTAGCTGAAGGAAGAATCCCTTAAACCAGGAGAGTTGAGACCCGTGGAATGGGTACCATGCAATATGACTTCAAAGGGTCTTCATTTGCTCACCGAACCTCTCCAATCCTATCACTGCTGCGTTTATGCCCCTGTACACACGCTTGATTTTCTTTCAGAGACATAGCAATCCATAGGTTTTAAGATACTTACTAGTCAGGTACATTCTTAGGCGTTTAATATGGGGTGTTGAGTCCATTTCGTTGAGCAAGGAGTAGTTCTTGTCTATTCCATATTTGGCTTAAGGAATTTTATCTGTGCTCATTTCAATCTCTGGTTTGATGCAGCACCCCAACTCACCTTTTCGCTTAATCAAGCATAAGTTGGTTTTCTAAATTTGAGACCCTGTTCTGATTTGTAATCCAGTTCCTGTGTAGCCAAGTTTACATTCCGTGTATTAGTGATATCTTATGATGTTTCTTTTTCTGTGTGACTTATTTCAGTTAGAATCATCATACCTGAATCCACTCATTATGCTGCTACGGGCCTGATGACATAGATTTCATTGCTGAGTGATATTGCATTGTACGTAAGTACCACAACTTCTTTATCCATATTTCACTTTCTGCGCTATTGAACTTGTACCGTAAACGAGGTTCTTGCAAACAGAGCCGTCCCAAACTTTGGGGTGGCTGTGTCTTTTTCATTTTAATTTCCCTAAGCTATAGGACCATAAGTGGAAGTGCCCTAGGCTCTGTTGCTTTGTTTTTTAGATGTTTAAGGAAACACCATACACTTCTCCCAAGTGGCTGTTGGCAATTAACATACCGCCCATCAGCATAACAAGGCTCCCAGTTCTCCATGGCCTGTCCTGCCTTTCTGGATTTTACACTTTTTCCAGATGGCCCTTTTGACCATGGGGAAGTGAGACTTCATTGTAGTGCAGATTTCCTTTGCAAGCTTGCTTGGTTGGCCAAAAAGGGCGTATGCGTTTTTTCCTGAATATATTCAGGAAAAAACGCATACGCCCTTTTTGGCCAAGTGCATCATTGTGGACGTTCTGCCTCTTTTCCTATGCTTTAAATGCAATTCCAGTCTACCTCCTGAAATCGGTTTCCTGCAATTCTGCCCCGCTTTCAAGTCCTCTTGGCAGCCTTACTTCAGTATATTTTTGGACGATAGCTGTCATTTATAACTCTGCAGGTTTGTGAATTACACTGCCCCTGAGCTCCTTTCTTCAACTCGCTTTCTTGTGAGCTGGCCGCAACACCGCAGGATTGCTTCAGGCCCTAATCTGGTTCCGGCACGGCACGCTGAGCCTTTGGTTAATTCCTCTTCCTGGTGGGAAATGAGAGTTAAATTTGCCCGTCTAGACTCCTCCAGCTAGTCTCTCTTTGGCTCTCCCTATTCCTGTTCATCTTCCGCAGAAATTGCAAACTGGGCCAAACAGGAGGTTAAAGGCACTGACTCTCCAAGTCGGGAGAGTGTTAGTAAAGCGTCTGGAATGTTGCACCCGAGTACCAGGGGACGAGAACTGAGGCATATTGGAACACGTCTCCCGATCCCATGGTTGATCATACTCTGGGTTCCACGTGCATGTTTTAGCTGAAGGAAGAATCCCTTAAACCAGGAGAGTTGAGACCCGTGGAATGGGTACCATGCAATATGACTTCAAAGGGTCTTCATTTGCTCACCGAACCTCTCCAATCCTATCACTGCTGCGTTTATGCCCCTGTACACATGCTTGATTTTCTTTCAGAGACATAGCAATCCATAGGTTTTAAGATACTTACTAGTCAGGTACATTCTTAGGCGTTTAATATGGGGTGTTGAGTCCATTTCGTTGAGCAAGGAGTAGCTCTTGTCTATTCCATATTTGGCTTAAGGAACTTTATCTGTGCTCATTTCAATCTCTGGTTTGATGCAGCACCCCAACTCACCTTTTCGCTTAAGCAAGCATAAGTTGGTTTTCTAAATTTGAGACCCTGTTCTGATTTGTAATCCAGTTCCTGTGTAGCCAAGTTTACATTCCGTGTATTAGTGATATCTTATGATGTTTCTTTTTCTGTGTGACTTATTTCAGTTAGAATCATCATACCTGAATCCACTCATTATGCTGCTATGGGCCTGATGACATAGATTTCATTGCTGAGTGATATTGCATTGTACGTAAGTACCACAACTTCTTTATCCATATTTCACTTTCTGCGCTATTGAACTTGTACCGTAAACGAGGTTCTTGTAAACAGAGCCGTCCCAAACTTTGGGGTGGCTGTGTCTTTTTCATTTTAATTTCCCTAAGCTATAGGACCATAAGTGGAAGTGCCCTAGGCTCTGTTGCTTTGTTTTTTAGATGTTTAAGGAAACACCATACACTTCTCCCAAGTGGGTGTTGGCAATTAATATACCGCCCATCAGCATAACAAGGCTCCCAGTTCTCCATGGCCTGTCCTGCCTTTCTGGATTTTACACTTTTTTGAGGTGGCCGTTTTGACCGTGGGGAAGTGAGACTTCATTGTAGTGCAGATTTCCTTTGCAAGCTTGCTTGGTTGGCCAAAAAGGGCGTATGCGTTTTTTCCTGAATATATTCAGGAAAAAACGCATACGCCCTTTTTGGCCAAGTGCATCATTGTGGACGTTCTGCCTCTTTTCCTATGCTTTAAATGCAATTCCAGTCTACCTCCTGAAATCGGTTTCCTGCAATTCTGCCCCGCTTTCAAGTCCTCTTGGCAGCCTTACTTCAGTATATTTTTGTACGATAGCTGTCATTTATAACTCTGCAGGTTTGTGAATTACACTGCCCCTGAGCTCCTTTCTTCAACTCGCTTTCTTGTGAGCTGGCCGCAACACCGCAGGATTGCTTCAGGCCCTAATCTGGTTCCGGCACGGCACGCTGAGCCTTTGGTTAATTCCTCTTCCTGGTGGGAAATGAGAGTTAAATTTGCCCGTCTAGACTCCTCCAGCTAGTCTCTCTTTGGCTCTCCCTATTCCTGTTCATCTTCCGCAGAAATTGCAAACTGGGCCAAACAGGAGGTTAAAGGCACTGACTCTCCAAGTCGGGAGAGTGTTAGTAAAGCGTCTGGAATGTTGCACCCGAGTACCAGGGGACGAGAACTGAGGCATATTGGAACACGTCTCCCGATCCCATGGTTGATCATACTCTGGGTTCCACGTGCATGTTTTAGCTGAAGGAAGAATCCCTTAAACCAGGAGAGTTGAGACCCGTGGAATGGGTACCATGCAATATGACTTCAAAGGGTCTTCATTTGCTCACCGAACCTCTCCAATCCTATCACTGCTGCGTTTATGCCCCTGTACACACGCTTGATTTTCTTTCAGAGACATAGCAATCCATAGGTTTTAAGATACTTACTAGTCAGGTACATTCTTAGGCGTTTAATATGGGGTGTTGAGTCCATTTCGTTGAGCAAGGAGTAGCTCTTGTCTATTCCATATTTGGCTTAAGGAACTTTATCTGTGCTCATTTCAATCTCTGGTTTGATGCAGCACCCCAACTCACCTTTTCGCTTAATCAAGCATAAGTTGGTTTTCTAAATTTGAGACCCTGTTCTGATTTGTAATCCAGTTCCTGTGTAGCCAAGTTTACATTCCGTGTATTAGTGATATCTTATGATGTTTCTTTTTCTGTGTGACTTATTTCAGTTAGAATCATCATACCTGAATCCACTCATTATGCTGCTACGGGCCTGATGACATAGATTTCATTGCTGAGTGATATTGCATTGTACGTAAGTACCACAACTTCTTTATCCATATTTCACTTTCTGCACTATTGAACTTGTACCGTAAACGAGGTTCTTGCAAACAGAGCCGTCCCAAACTTTGGGGTGGCTGTGTCTTTTTCATTTTAATTTCCCTAAGCTATAGGACCATAAGTGGAAGTGCCCTAGGCTCTGTTGCTTTGTTTTTTAGATGCTTAAGGAAACACCATACACTTCTCCCAAGTGGCTGTTGGCAATTAACATACCGCCCATCAGCATAACAAGGCTCCCAGTTCTCCATGGCCTGTCCTGCCTTTCTGGATTTTACACTTTTTTCAGATGGCCCTTTTGACCGGGAGGAAGTGAGACTTCATTGTAGTGCAGATTTCCTTTGCAAGCTTGCTTGGTTGGCCAAAAAGTGCGTATGCGTTTTTTCCTGAATATATGCAGGAAAAAACGCATACGCCCTTTTTGGCCAAGTGCATCATTGTCCACATTCTGCCTCTTTTCCTATATTTTAAATGCAATTCCAGTCTACCTCCTGAAATCGGATTCCTGCAATTCTGCCCCGCTTTCAAGTCTTCTTGTCAGCCTTACTTCAGTATATTTTTGGACGATAGCTGTCATTTATCACTCTGCAGGTTTGTGAATTACAGTGCCCCTGAGCTCCTTACTTCTACTCGCTTTCTTGTGAGCTGGCCACAACCCCGCAGGATTGCTTCAGGCCTTAATCTCGTTCCGGCCGGGACGCTGAGCTTTTGGTTAATTCCTATTCCTGGTGCGAAATGAGAGTTAAATTTGCCCGTCCAGACACGTCCAGCTAGTCTCTCATTGTTTCTCCCTATTCCTGTTCATTTTCCGCAGAAATTCCAAACTGGGCCAAACAGGAGGTTAAAGGCACTGACTCTCCAAGTCGGGAGAGTGTTAGTAAAGCGTCTGGAATTTTGCACCCGAGTACCAGGGGACGAGAACTGAGACATATTGGAACACGTCTCCCGATCACATGGTTGATCATACTCTGGGCTCCGCATGCATGTTTTAGCTGAAGGAAGAATCCCTTAAACCTGGAGAGTTGAGACCCGTGGAATGGGTACCATGCAATATGACTTCAAAGGGTCTTCATTTGCTCACCGAACCTCTCCAATCCTATCACTGCTGCATTTAGGCCCCTGTACAGACGCTTGATTCTCTTTCAGGGAAATAGCAATCCATAGGTTTTAAGATACTTACTAGTCAGGTACATTCTTAGGCGTTTAATATGGGCTGTTGAGTCCATTTCGTTGAGCAAGGAGTAGTTCTTGTCTATTCCATATTTGGCTTAAGGAACTTTATCTGTGCTCATTTCAATCTCTGGTTTGATGCAGCACCCCAACTCACCTTTTCGCTTAAGCAAGCATAAGTTGGTTTTCTAAATTTGAGACCCTGTTCTGATTTGTAATCCAGTTCCTGTGTAGCCAAGTTTACATTCCGTGTATTAGTGATATCTTATGATGTTTCTTTTTCTGTGTGACTTATTTCAGTTAGAATCATCATACCTGAATCCACTCATTATGCTGCTATGGGCCTGATGACATAGATTTCATTGCTGAGTGATATTGCATTGTACGTAAGTACCACAACTTCTTTATCCATATTTCACTTTCTGCGCTATTGAACTTGTACCGTAAACGAGGTTCTTGTAAACAGAGCCGTCCCAAACTTTGGGGTGGCTGTGTCTTTTTCATTTTAATTTCCCTAAGCTATAGGACCATAAGTGGAAGTGCCCTAGGCTCTGTTGCTTTGTTTTTTAGATGTTTAAGGAAACACCATACACTTCTCCCAAGTGGGTGTTGGCAATTAATATACCGCCCATCAGCATAACAAGGCTCCCAGTTCTCCATGGCCTGTCCTGCCTTTCTGGATTTTACACTTTTTTGAGGTGGCCGTTTTGACCGTGGGGAAGTGAGACTTCATTGTAGTGCAGATTTCCTTTGCAAGCTTGCTTGGTTGGCCAAAAAGGGCGTATGCGTTTTTTCCTGAATATATTCAGGAAAAAACGCATACGCCCTTTTTGGCCAAGTGCATCATTGTGGACGTTCTGCCTCTTTTCCTATGCTTTAAATGCAATTCCAGTCTACCTCCTGAAATCGGTTTCCTGCAATTCTGCCCCGCTTTCAAGTCCTCTTGGCAGCCTTACTTCAGTATATTTTTGGACGATAGCTGTCATTTATAACTCTGCAGGTTTGTGAATTACACTGCCCCTGAGCTCCTTTCTTCAACTCGCTTTCTTGTGAGCTGGCCACAACACCACAGGATTGCTTCAGGCCCTAATCTGGTTCCGGCACGGCACGCTGAGCCTTTGGTTAATTCCTCTTCCTGGTGGGAAATGAGAGTTAAATTTGCCCGTCTAGACTCCTCCAGCTAGTCTCTCTTTGGCTCTCCCTATTCCTGTTCATCTTCCGCAGAAATTGCAAACTGGGCCAAACAGGAGGTTAAAGGCACTGACTCTCCAAGTCGGGAGAGTGTTAGTAAAGCGTCTGGAATGTTGCACCCGAGTACCAGGGGACGAGAACTGAGGCATATTGGAACACGTCTCCCGATCCCATGGTTGATCATACTCTGGGTTCCACGTGCATGTTTTAGCTGAAGGAAGAATCCCTTAAACCAGGAGAGTTGAGACCCGTGGAATGGGTACCATGCAATATGACTTCAAAGGGTCTTCATTTGCTCACCGAACCTCTCCAATCCTATCACTGCTGCGTTTATGCCCCTGTACACACGCTTGATTTTCTTTCAGAGACATAGCAATCCATAGGTTTTAAGATACTTACTAGTCAGGTACATTCTTAGGCGTTTAATATGGGGTGTTGAGTCCATTTCGTTGAGCAAGGAGTAGCTCTTGTCTATTCCATATTTGGCTTAAGGAACTTTATCTGTGCTCATTTCAATCTCTGGTTTGATGCAGCACCCCAACTCACCTTTTCGCTTAATCAAGCATAAGTTGGTTTTCTAAATTTGAGACCCTGTTCTGATTTGTAATCCAGTTCCTGTGTAGCCAAGTTTACATTCCGTGTATTAGTGATATCTTATGATGTTTCTTTTTCTGTGTGACTTATTTCAGTTAGAATCATCATACCTGAATCCACTCATTATGCTGCTACGGGCCTGATGACATAGATTTCATTGCTGAGTGATATTGCATTGTACGTAAGTACCACAACTTCTTTATCCATATTTCACTTTCTGCGCTATTGAACTTGTACCGTAAACGAGGTTCTTGCAAACAGAGCCGTCCCAAACTTTGGGGTGGCTGTGTCTTTTTCATTTTAATTTCCCTAAGCTATAGGACCATAAGTGGAAGTGCCCTAGGCTCTGTTGCTTTGTTTTTTAGATGCTTAAGGAAACACCATACACTTCTCCCAAGTGGCTGTTGGCAATTAACATCCCGCCCATCAGCATAACAAGGCTCCCAGTTCTCCATGGCCTGTCCTGCCTTTCTGGATTTTACACTTTTTTCAGATGGCCCTTTTGACAGGGAGGAAGTGAGACTTCATTGTAGTGCAGATTTCCTTTGCAAGCTTCCTTGGTTGGCCAAAAAGTGCGTATGCGTTTTTTCCTGAATATATGCAGGAAAAAACGCATACGCCCTTTTTGGCCAAGTGCATCATTGTCCACATTCTGCCTCTTTTCCTATATTTTAAATGCAATTCCAGTCTACCTCCTGAAATCGGATTCCTGCAATTCTGCCCCGCTTTCAAGTCTTCTTGTCAGCCTTACTTCAGTATATTTTTGGACGATAGCTGTCATTTATCACTCTGCAGGTTTGTGAATTACAGTGCCCCTGAGCTCCTTACTTCTACTCGCTTTCTTGTGAGCTGGCCACAACCCCGCAGGATTGCTTCAGGCCTTAATCTCGTTCCGGCCGGGACGCTGAGCTTTTGGTTAATTCCTCTTCCTGGTGGGAAATGAGAGTTAAATTTGCCCGTCCAGACACGTCCAGCTAGTCTCTCATTGTTTCTCCCTATTCCTGTTCATTTTCCGCAGAAATTCCAAACTGGGCGAAACAGGAGGTTAAAGGCACTGACTCTCCAAGTCGGGAGAGTGTTAGTAAAGCGTCTGGAATTTTGCACCCGAGTACCAGGGGACGAGAACTGAGACATATTGGAACACGTCTCCCGATCACATGGTTGATCATACTCTGGGCTCCGCATGCATGTTTTAGCTGAAGGAAGAATCCCTTAAACCTGGAGAGTTGAGACCCGTGGAATGGGTACCATGCAATATGACTTCAAAGGGTCTTCATTTGCTCACCGAACCTCTCCAATCCTATCACTGCTGCATTTAGGCCCCTGTACAGACGCTTGATTCTCTTTCAGGGAAATAGCAATCCATAGGTTTTAAGATACTTACTAGTCAGGTACGTTCTTAGGCATTTAATATGGGGTGTTGAGTCCATTTCGTTGAGCAAGGAGTAGCTCTTGTCTATTCAGTATCTGGCTTAAAGAACTTTATCTGTGCTCATTATAATCTCTGGTTTTATGCAACACCGCAACTCACCTTTCCCCTTAAGCAAGCATAAGTTGGTTTTCTAAATTTGTGATCCTGTTCTATTTTGTAATTCAGTTCCTGTATAGCCAAGTTTACATTCCGTGTATTAGTGATATCTTATGATGTTTCTTTTTCTGTGTGACTTATTTCAGTTAGAATCATCATACCTGAATCCACTCATTATGCTGCTACGGGCCTGATGACATAGATTTCATTGCTGAGTGATATTGCATTGTACGTAAGTACCACAACTTCTTTATCCATTTTTCACTTTCTGCGATATTGAACTTGTACCATAAACGAGGTTCTTGTAAACAGAGCCGTCCCAAACTTTGGGGAGGCTGTGTCTTTTTGATTTTAATTTCCCTAAGCTATAGGACCATAAGTGGAAGTGCCCTAGGCTCTGTTGCTTTGTTTTTTCGATGTTTCAGGAAACACCATACACTTCTCCTGAGTGGCTGTTGGCAATTTTCATCCCGCCCATCAGCATAACAAGGCTCCCAGTTCTCCATGGCCTGTCCTGCCTTTCTGGATTTTACACTTTTTTCAGATGGCCCTTTTGACCGGGGGGAAGTGAGACTTCATTATAGTGCAGATTTCCTTTACAAGCTTGCTTGGTTGGCCAAAAAGTGCGTATGCGTTTTTTCCTGAATATATTCAGGAGAAAACGCATACGCCCTTTTTGGCCACGTGCATCATTGTCAACGTTCTGCCTCTTTTCCTATGCTTTAAATGCAATTCCAGTCTACCTCCTGAAATCGGTTTCCTGCAATTCTGCCTTCCTTTCAATGCCTCTTCATAGCCTTACCTCAATATATTTTTTGAAAATAGTTGGCCTTTATAACTCTGCAGGTTTTGAATTGCAGTGGCCCTTAGCTCCATTTTTCAGCTCTTATTTTTGTGATCTTGCCTCATAACCACAGGATTCCTTCAGGCCCTATTGTTCTTCTGGGGCACCTTGCTGTGCCTTTGGTTTATTCTTCTTACTGATATGAAATTAGAGTGACATGTGCCCATTGAAACCGCTACACCTAGTTTCTCACTGGTTCCCCCTATTCCCATTCATCCTCCACACTAACTGCAGACTGTGCGATACCAGAACTTAAAGGCATTGACTCTCCATGTGGGGATATTTTAGTAAAGCGGCTGGAATGTCGATCCGGAGCCCCAGGAGAGGAAAAATGAGGTGCGTTTTAGAAACCTTTCCCAATCATATGGTATACCAGTCGCTGGGTTTCCCAAGCATGGTTTAGCTGTAGGAAGATTCCCTTCAACCTGGAGTGTTGGGACCCTTGGAATGAGTAGCATGAAGTATTGCATTAAAGTTTTGGCAGTTGCTCACCAAAGCTCACCAATCCTCTCAGCCCCAAGTGTCCAGCCTTATGTCTTATCCAGCTGTGGGCTTATATGTGGTCAATCCAGGTTGCATCACAGCCCCTGAGCGAATTTTGTAAGAATTTTTCTCTCTTTCATTGTTTCTGCGTTTTGTTTTTAAAATTTATTTCTATAATGGGGTTTAGCTCATTTTCACTGCTGTGTTTGTGCCGCTCTGCACACACTTGATTCCCTTATGGAGATATATCAATACATGGGTTTTAAGATTCTTATTACTCAGATATATTTCTCTGTGGTGTATAGGGTGTGTTGAGGCCAGTTCATTGAGCAAGGTGTAGATCTTGTCTAATATCTATTTGGTTTATTGAACGGTATCTGTGCTAATTTCAAACTCTGGTTTTATGCATCACCCCACCTCTCCTTTCCCCTTAAGCTGAAATAAGTGTGTTTTCTAAATGTGAGACACTGTTCTGTTCTGTAATTCATTTCTTGTGCAGCCATATTTACCCTCCCTCTATAAGTGATATCTTATGATATGTTTCTTTTTCTGTTTGACTTATTTCAAGTAGTATTATCAGACCTAAACCCACTCTTTATCCTTCTACTAGCCTTATTACATTGATTTCATGGTGAAGAGATATTCCATTGTACATAAGTACCACATCTTCTTTATCCATTGTTCTCTTTCCTGGGATATTTAAGGTGTACTGAAGTTGAGGTTCTTGTAAACAGAGTAGCCCTAAACTGTGGTGTGCTTGTGTCTTGTTGATTTTTAGACTTCCCTAGATATACTCCCATGATTGGAAGTGTCCTATGCTCTGTAGCTCTGTTTTTTAGATGATTTAGGAACCACCATACACTTCTCCAGAGTGGCTCTTGGCAGTTCACACACTGCCCATCAGCGTATAAAGGCTCCCTGTTCTCCATGGCCTGTCCTGCATTTCTGGTTTTTACAATTTTTTAGGATGGCCCTTTTGACCAGTGGGTAATGAGACTTCTTTGGTGTGCACATTTGCATTGCTTGCTTGCTTCGTTGCCCATAAAGTGTGCATGCGTTTTTTCCTGGATATAATCAGGAAAAAACGCATACGCCCTTTTGGGCCAACTGCATCATTGTCGAAATTCTGCCGCTTTTCATGTGCTTTAAAGACGAGTCCAATCTATCTCTTGAAATCTGTTTCTTGCAATTCTGTCTTGCATTCAGATCCTCTTCTTTGCCTTACCTCAACATATTTTTGGACGTTAGTTTTCATTTATAACTCTGCAGGTTTGTGAATTGCAGTGACCCTGAGCTCCATTTTTTAAGTTGCTCTTTTGTGAGCTGGCCTCAAACCCGCAGGATTGCTTCAGGCCCTATTTTGGCTCGGGCGAGGCGGGCTGAGCCTTTTTTCAATTCTTATTCTTAATGGGAAATTAGAGTGATATGTGCCCGTCCAAACCCCTACAACTATTCTCTCATTGGTTCCCCCTCTTCCCGTTCATCCTCCTCACAATTTGCAAAATGTTTGAAACAGAAGTTGAAATGTGCTGATTCTCCAAGTGGGGAGATTCTAAGTAACGTGGCTGGAATGGTGAACAGGAGCACCAGGAGAGGATAAATGAGCTGCATTTTAGACACATCTCCCGATCACATGGTGTACAGTCCTCTGGGTTTTCCATGCATGTTTTAGCTGTAGGAAGATCCCTTGAACCTGCAGATTTGGGACCCATTGAATGGGTACCAGGTAGTATTACTTTAAAGGGTGTGCATTTCCTCACCCAACCTCACATTTCTCTTAGTGCAAACAGTTTCCAGCCTTATGTCTCATCCTGCTGTGGGTCTAGATGTGTTCAATCCATGTTGCATCACCGGCCCTGAGGAAAAGTTGTAAGAGGTTTTCTCTGTCTCTCTGTCGTTTATTTTTTTCAATTTATTACTATATTGGTTACAGCTGATTTTCAAAGCTCTGTTTCTTGCTGCTGTACATCCACTTGATTCACGTACAGAGAGACATCAGTAAATTCTTTTTCAGATTCTTACCAGTCGTATATATTCTTTTCCGGTGACTTGAGTGTGCTGAGTGCAGTTCTTTTAGCTACCGTGTAGGCCTTGTTGATTATCAGTTTGGTATTTGGAATGGTATCTTTGCTAATTTCAACCTCCTGGATGATGCCTCACCTCTCCCCACCTTTCCCGTTTAGCAGCCTTATGCGTGTTTTCTACATATTTGACTATGTTTTTGTTTTGTAATTTATTTCATGTGTAGCCATTTTGGATTCCACCTTTAAGTGATATCTTATGATATGTGTCTTTTTCTTTTTGAATTATGTCACTTAGAATGATCATACGTAACTCCTCCGGAGTTGTTACAACTGGCCATATTTCATTGATTTCCAGGCTGAATAATATTCCACTCTACCTAAGTACCACATCTCTATCCATTTTTTCTCTCCAGAGACATTTAAGTTATATCTTAGTCGAGGATCTTTTAAACAGAGAGGGGGTAAACATTGGGGTGCCTGTGTCCTCTCGATTTTTGTTTTTCCCAAGATATACGCCCATGAGTGCAAGTGCCCTATGCTCTGTAGCTCATTTTTTAGATGCTTTCGTAAACACAATACACTTCTCCAGAATGGCCGTTGGCAATATATATTTCCACTATAAGTCTCACAGGGCTCCCTCTTCTCCTTGCCCTGTCCTGCATTTCTGTTGTTTACGCTTTATGAGGATGGCTCTTCTGACTGATGCGAAGTGATATCTCTTGTAGTATCGACTTCCAGTGCCCACCTGTTTGGTTGGCTAAAAAAGTGTATGCCCTTTTCTTGAATATATACAGAAAAAAATGCATACACCCTTTTTGGCCAACTGCAATGTTGGCAATGTTCAGCTCCTTTTCTTGTGCTTAATGGCGAGTCCTTTCTACCTCCTCAAATCCCTTTCCTGCCATTCTCCCTTGCTTACAAGTCCTTTTCTCTGACTTTCCTCAAGACATTTTTCAGTGATGGATATTTTCAACTCTGCAGTTTCGTGAATTTTACTGTCCCTGAGTTCCATTGTTCAACTTGTGTTTATGGGAACTGGCCACAAAGCAGCGGGATTTCCTCAAGCCCTATACTGTTTCCATGGGCAACCCTAGCCTTTGGTCAATTCGTCTTCCTGATTGGAAATTAGAGTGACATGTGCCTGTCTGAACACCTAGGACTTGTCTCTCATTGTTCCTCATCCTTCCGCTTCATCCTCTGGACAAATTCCAAACTGTACACAACAGGATGTTGACAGTGCTGCCATCTCCAAGTGGGGAGACTGTTAGTAAAGACGCTGGATGGGTGAACCCGAGCACCAGGAGATGAGGAGATGAGATGCCTTTTCCAAACTCTTCCCGATCAGACGGTATACCATCCTCTGGGTGTGACAGACATGTTTTAGCAGTAGGAAGAGTCCCATTCATGTAAGGAGAACACCAGGGCTTTTTCAAAATCAGTGTCTCCCCGAAACCCAAACTGGGGAATTTTTTAAGCTACGGCTACACATATGTTCATTAAGGGCCTTGGGAAGTAGGCAGAGTCCAAACTTTAGATGATTGAAGTCTTCAGGGTCAGAAGCACTCACCACCAGCTTCCCTTAGGTTACACTTTAACTGTCATTGATAGATGATGTCAATAAAAATATCTATTCTTTTTCAGATTATTTCCCCTTATAGGTTATTGCAAAATGTTGAGTGTAGTTCCCTGTGCTATACAGTAGTTCCTTGTTGATGATCTATTTTATACATAGCAGTGTGTATGTGTTAATCCCAAACTGTTAATTTATCCCTCCTCCGACCTTTCCCCTTTGGTAATAATAAATTATAAGATTTTATACTTCTCAGAAATGGGGGAGCTGAAAGAGAGGTATCATTTTCAATGGAAAAGCATTTAAAACAAGATTGAAGCTTTAACCAAGATTATTAGATGTACATCCTTGGAAAGAAATCACTTCGTTTCTCTAATATTGACCTGACAAATAAGACAAACCTTTTCACTGAACTTGCTTATAATAAAGTGATGGAAATAGCCAATGGAAGCGTTAGAAACATCTTATTTTACCCGAGCCTTATACACTGTTCTATGTTAACTACAGTTTGGCTCACACATCTGTTCATTGAGGTTACAATAGTCTCAATTTCTGTTACTGATCCTCCAGAGTGGACCCCAACAAGTGTCCCCCTGCGCAGTGTCATTGGGGCCAACAGATGGAGACTGAGTTTGGTTCACAAGCAAAGGAAACTTTATATTTTGATCAGAGAATGGAGAGGTGAGAGCATGCACTACCCCGTGGGCTGTGGGCTGGGCTGCTGTGTAGAGATCCTGTCAGAGTCAGTGGGAGGGAGGGGGCGGAGCTCTGGAGGGCCGGGTTGGCTGCAGCTCAGGCTCTATATCGCGGAGTCTGCACTGGGCCCCAGGAGCTGAGGTGTCGACCCAGCCATTCTGCACTAGGAAATCTGGTCTGAAGTGCCGGGTGTGGAACCTCTGCATGCGGGACCCTAGGAGCACATGAAATTAGACAAAGCACAAAGGATAAAAAAGGTTAGACTTGACTTTATTGCCCAGATTCTATTTTTATCTCCCAGGGATTTTTAATGGGCTTTGCTGGGGACAAACCCCTCCTCTGCCTTTTGTCCCGTTCCTCATTCTTGGAGTGCTGAGGGTGCAGACCCTTCTTCTGTAACTGCTGAGTGCTGAGTTGGGAGCCCTCATACCAAGGGGCGAGGGTCAGAGCTTCTCCCCAGCAGCCTCCAGGTGACGTTGATTGTCCCCAGGCCCCCTGCCTCCCTGCTCGTCCACCTGAGCACCAGCATTGGAAGCGTTATAGATTCTAATGACCTTTAAGGGTCCAGGAAAGAGATGTGCAGAGACGCTGTGGGGGCCGGTTTCACCCCGCCCCACATTTGTTCGGCCACCTTAGGCTGACCGTTTCTGCCAGCCTAGATGCTCTGACCAGTAGTCTGCGCTGTCTTCAATTAGGCCCCTGAATTAACGTACAAACAGCACCAGGTGTCAGAGCCCTGCCCGCTCAACTCCCAGACAGTCCAGGGTCAGTGGTGATCAAGGACCATGATGGCCACTGAGTCAACAGCCTTTTGAAGTAAACAGGAGTCCAGCCAGTCTTATTGGCCACCATCATCACGGTGTCTGTAGGCTTTTCTATGGTGACAGTGTGACATACGGTTCCCCCGCCAAGATTATTAGCTCCCCTCTGGGTGCAGTAAGTCCTGCAAGCAGTAGTCTACTCTTTTGGGACACACTCTTGTTGTTTTATGAGAGAAACTCCAGGTCAAGTGATGTTCACACGAGTCGTCATGGTGTCCTGTTGCCCCCGGTTATCTCTCTGGATGTTGGAGTTGGAGGGCCTCCTCACTCGAAGTTGGTGTGCCCACGGAGCAAACCCTGCAACTTCAGGGCATGGTTGGTGGTTAGGATCACCACGTGGGGTCCTTTTCCCTTAGGAGGGAGGTGGCCTTTTGGGCTGCTGATTTCCAGGTTTTTAGATACCGCCAGTATCTTGGCCAGATGCGGCAGTGGGCCAAGCCCCTTGGTGACCGTAGTTTATCCTACCTGGATGGCATTCTTGCATTGTTCCATTTCAAGTGGTCCCAGTTTTTGCACTAATTCTCCAATGGCGATTCACCTTTCACCAGGAATGTAAAGGTCAAAGGGTTTAGCTAAATTAGGGAGTTCCAGGGCAAGGGTCTGAATTGACTGCTCTTTCCATTCTTGAAAGGCCACTTCTGGATTCTATTCAAAAGGATCATCATCTTTTCCTTTCAGTGTTTCATATAATGGCCCAGCTAGTAGACTGCAGTTAGGGATCCAGAAGCAGCAAACCCTGGCCTCCCCAGGAACCCCTAAGCTGTCTTCTAGTTTTAGAAAGGAGTAAGGCCGAAAATTGTTTCTTCCCTTTCCTGGGATGGGCTTCTCCGACCTTCTGTGAGAATGAAGCCCAGGCAGGTCACCGCAGTCTGTGATATTTGAGCTTTTTCTTGGACAACTTCTATCCTTTATTGGCTTGGTAGTTCAGAGGCCTCCTTAGTAGGGCTGGCGATCAGAATGTCGTCTGCGTACTGAAGGAGGGTTTCCTTTTCCAGAGGTAGAACTTTTAGGTCTTTAGCTAAGGTTTCCCCAAAGATGGTGTGGGAATTTTTGCACCCTTGGGGCAAGACGGCCCGGAAGTATTGTTTTAGTTGTATGTTGAGTCCTGCCACTCACAAGCCAAAATTTCTTGTGACTCTGGGACTAATGGAATACAAAAGAAGGCATCATTGAAGACTAATACAGAATACCATGTCCTGGTGGTTGGTAGAATGACCAGCAGGGTGTAGGAATTAGGAGCAACTGGAGGTATATCCTCGGTGGCTTCACTGACTGTCCTGACATCCTTTAACAGGTCCCCAGCAGCCCATGGGGCTCTCGTGGTCACACCAATCCCAGAATATGGAGCTCACCTGGGCAGGTACCCCACCCCCACCCAAGCCCACGGGGCTCTCGTGGTCAGGCCCCTCCCAGGATACAGAGCTACCCTTGCAGGTACCGTGGCAGGGCTGGGCACACAGGAACCGTGCACATAGCCCTCATTGCAGAGCACCCCCAGCTCACCTGTCGCTCAGAGCTGACACAGAGCACCTCAGAGCAGGACTTGAACTAACAAACAGCAGCTGCGACAGGTCTGTGACCCTGGGCATCACTCTGTGCGGCCTCCCTCCACCTGGTCTTCCAGAGACTTCCACTGCACCCGGGGCACCAGGCCTCTGTCTCCAACCACCACCCACCCCTCCTCTCCCTGACTCCTGGGTTCCTCTCATTAGGAGAGGGTTTTCTTGAAGTTGTCTCCCACTCATGGGCCAGATAAAATGATTAGAAAACAAGCCAAAGCTGCAGCCCCTTGTCTATCCTGACTCTCAGGAGCCCACACCTGTTCCTTGGACCTGGCCGGTTCAGCAAGTTCCATTTTCTGCAACTGTGAGCCCCTGAGGGGTGATGATTGGCTGAGCTGGGCAGCCTAACCGTGCCGGCCAGCCCTCCCCAGGTGTGCCTGGGTTGAGATCAATATAAATACCACTCCAGGCAGCAAGAGCCCCTGCAGCCATGCCTGATGCCATTTTCTCTGCCCTGTCAGCAGTCTCGGGGCTGGGCTGGTGGGAGGGAGTGAGAGGCCACGGCTTTGTGGGTGGCCCAGTGTGAGTGGGGCTCTGCTGGACTTTCTGCAGCAGGTGCCAGGCTGCCACCTGCTAAAGAAGAGGATGTGTCACCCATACCTGCTGCTGGAATTTCTCCCTGGGCAGAGGTGAGGAAGGAAAAAAGCAGTGGGGGCAGGGACAGGACGGGTATCTCAGGCAGGGAAATGGAAATCTTCCAGAAGAGCACCCAGGGCCAGGACCATCCTGGCTGGCCTGCAGGCACCAAGTCGGCCGGCATGCTGTCACTCGTGTGGCTCTATGGCCCTTCCTCTAGGCTTTCAAGTCCTTGTATATATTCAGGTGTTTTACCTGGGACGGGTGGGAATAGTTCAGCAGCAACTGGCCTGGGGCTCAGCTCACGTTTACTCACAGATGCCTCGGCACGGTGCCCCAGCTTTGCAATGAGGACGCTTGTTGCGTGGGGGCTGCTGGCTGACTGGGAGACGATTCCCCACCACTGACCAACTTCAGAATTGTTTACAACTGGAGCAAGTGCCCTGATACGGTTTTCCTCTGTGGAACTGGTGGGTTCTGTGTTTTTTTTCTCTTTTTCGTTTTTGGTTCAAGGTAGATTTTATTCCTCTTTTTTGTATTTACAGATATAAGCATGGAAATAATTTATTCATATAAATACATGTATGTGAAGGGAATAATTGTTTTTTCTGTTTTATTTTTAAATTTTATTTCTTTTCAATTTTGAATTTTATTTTATATTTTTATACAGCAGGTTCTTATTGGTTATCTATTTTATACATATAAATGTATACATGCCAATCCCAGTCTCTCAACTCCTCCCACCACCATCCCCCCAACAGCTTTCCCCCCTTGTTGTCCATACATTTGTTGTCTACATCTGTTGCTCTATTTATGCCTTGCAAAATGGTTAATCTGTACGGTTTTTCTAGGTTCCACATATATGCATGAATATACAAGATTTGTTTTTCTCTTTCTGACTTACTTCACTCTGTATGACAGTCTCTAGATCCATCGACGTCTCTACAAATGACCCAATTTCATTCCTTTTCATGGCTTAGTAATATTCCATTTTATATACGTACCACAGCTTTATGCATTCGTCTGTCTGTGGGCATTTAGGTTGCTTCCATTACCTCGATATTGTAAATAGTGATGCAATGAACATTGCGGTGAATGTCTCTTTTTGATTTATGGTTTTGTCTGGGTATATGTCCAGTACTGGGATTGCTGTATCATATGGTAATTCTATTGTTAGTTTCTTAAGAAACTCCATATTGTTCTCCATAGTGAATGTAACAATTTATATTCCCAACAATAGTGGAAGAGGGTTCCTTTTCTCCACACCCTTTCCAGCATTTATTGTTTGTAGATTTTCAGATGATGCCCATTCTAACAGGTGTGAGGTGATACCTCATTGTTGAGTCCATTTTGTTGAGCAAAGGGTAGGTCTTGTCTATTACACATTTGGCTTATGGAACAGTATCTGTGCTAATGTCAAACTCTGGTTTTATGCAGCACCCCAAATCACCTTCCCCCTTAAAAAAGCATAAGTTGCTTTTCTAAACTTGAGACCCTGTTCTGTTTTATAATTCAGTTCATGTGTAGCCAAGTTCACATTCCGTGTATTAGTGATATCTTATGATGTTTCTTTTTCTGTGTGACTTATTTCAGTTAGAATCATCATACCTGAATCCACTCATTATGCTGCTACGGGCCTGATGACATAGATTTCATTGCTGAGTGATATTGCATTGTACGTAAGTACCACAACTTCTTTATCCATATTTCACTTTCTGCGCTATTGAACTTGTACCGTAAATGAGGTTCTTGTAAACAGAGCCATCCCAAACTTTGGGGTGGCTGTGTCTTTTTGATTTTACTTTCCCTAAGCTACAGCACCATAAGTGGAAGTGCCCTAGGCTCACTTGCGTTGTTTTTTAGATGTTTCAGAAAACACCATACACTTCTCCCGAGTGGCTGTTGGCAATTTACATCCCGCCCATCAGCATAACAAGGCTCCCAGTTCTCCATGGCCTGTCCTGCCTTTCTGGATTTTACACTTTTTTCAGATGGCCCTTTTGACCGGGAGGAAGTGAGACTTCATTGTAGTGCAGATTTCCTTTGCAAGCTTGCTTGGTTGGCCAAAAAGTGCGTATGCGTTTTTTCCTGAATATATGCAGGAAAAAACGCATACGCCCTTTTTGGCCAAGTGCATCATTGTCCACATTCTGCCTCTTTTCCTATATTTTAAATGCAATTCCAGTCTACCTCCTGAAATCGGATTCCTGCAATTCTGCCCCGCTTTCAAGTCTTCTTGTCAGCCTTACTTCAGTATATTTTTGGACGATAGCTGTCATTTATAACTCTGCAGGTTTGTGAATTACAGTGCCCCTGAGCTCCTTACTTCTACTCGCTTTCTTGTGAGCTGGCCACAACCCCGCAGGATTGCTTCAGGCCTTAATCTCGTTCCGGCCGGGACGCTGAGCTTTTGGTTAATTCCTATTCCTGGTGCGAAATGAGAGTTAAATTTGCCCGTCCAGACACGTCCAGCTAGTCTCTCATTGTTTCTCCCTATTCCTGTTCATTTTCCGCAGAAATTCCAAACTGGGCCAAACAGGAGGTTAAAGGCACTGACTCTCCAAGTCGGGAGAGTGTTAGTAAAGCGTCTGGAATGTTGCACCCGAGTACCAGGGGACGAGAACTGAGACATATTGGAACACGTCTCCCGATCACATGGTTGATCATACTCTGGGCTCCGCATGCATGTTTTAGCTGAAGGAAGAATCCCTTAAACCTGGAGAGTTGAGACCCGTGGAATGGGTACCATGCAATATGACTTCAAAGGGTCTTCATTTGCTCACCGAACCTCTCTAATCCTATCACTGCTGCATTTAGGCCCCTGTACAGACGCTTGATTCTCTTTCAGGGAAATAGCAATCCATAGGTTTTAAGATACTTACTAGTCAGGTACGTTCTTAGGCATTTAATATGGGGTGTTGAGTCCATTTCGTTGAGCAAGGAGTAGCTCTTGTCTATTCAGTATCTGGCTTAAGGAACTTTATCTGTGCTCATTATAATCTCTGGTTTTATGCAACACCACAACTCACCTTTCCCCTTAAGCAAGCATAAGTTGGTTTTCTAAATTTGTGATCCTGTTCTATTTTGTAATTCAGTTCCTGTATAGCCAAGTTTACATTCCGTGTATTAGTGATATCTTATGATGTTTCTTTTTCTGTGTGACTTATTTCAGTTAGAATCATCATACCTGAATCCACTCATTATGCTGCTACGGGCCTGATGACATAGATTTCATTGCTGAGTGATATTGCATTGTACGTAAGTACCACAACTTCTTTATCCATTTTTCACTTTCTGCGATATTGAACTTGTACCATAAACGAGGTTCTTGTAAACAGAGCCGTCCCAAACTTTGGGGAGGCTGTGTCTTTTTGATTTTAATTTCCCTAAGCTATAGGACCATAAGTGGAAGTGCCCTAGGCTCTGTTGCTTTGTTTTTTCGATGTTTCAGGAAACACCATACACTTCTCCTGAGTGGCTGTTGGCAATTTTCATCCCGACCATCAGCATAACAAGGCTCCCAGTTCTCCATGGCCTGTCCTGCCTTTCTGGATTTTACACTTTTTTCAGATGGCCCTTTTGACCGTGGGGAAGTGAGACTTCATTGTAGTGCAGATTTCCTTTACAAGCTTGCTTGGTTGGCCAAAAAGGGCGTATGCGTTTTTTCCTGAATATATTCAGGAGAAAACGCATACGCCCTTTTTGGCCACGTGCATCATTGTCGACGTTCTGCCTCTTTTCCTATGCTTTAAATGCAATTTCAGTCTACCTCCTGAAATCGGTTTCCTGCAATTCTGCCTTGCTTTCAATGCCTCTTCATAGCCTTACCTCAATATATTTTTTGAAAATAGTTGGCCTTTATAACTCTGCAGGTTTTGAATTGCAGTGGCCCTTAGCTCCATTTTTCAGCTCTTATTTTTGTGATCTTGCCTCATAACCGCAGGATTCCTTCAGGCCCTATTGTTCTTCTGGGGCACCTTGCTGTGCCTTTGGTTTATTCTTCTTACTGATATGAAATTAGAGTGACATGTGCCCATTGAAACCGCTACAGCTAGTTTCTCACTGGTTCCCCCTATTCCCATTCATCCTCCACACTAACTGCAGACTGTGCGATACCAGAACTTAAAGGCATTGACTCTCCATGTGGGGATATTTTAGTAAAGCGGCTGGAATGTCGATCCGGAGCCCCAGGAGAGGAAAAATGAGGTGCGTTTTAGAAACCTTTCCCAATCATATGGTATACCAGTCGCTGGGTTTCCCAAGCATGGTTTAGCTGTAGGAAGATTCCCTTCAACCTGGAGTGTTGGGACCCTTGGAATGAGTAGCATGAAGTATTGCATTAAAGTTTTGGCAGTTGCTCACCAAAGCTCACCAATCCTCTCAGCCCCAAGTGTCCAGCCTTATGTCTTATCCAGCTGTGGGTTTATATGTGGTCAATCCAGGTTGCATCACAGCCCCTGAGCGAATTTTGTAAGAATTTTTCTCTCTTTCATTGTTTCTGCGTTTTGTTTTTAAAATTTATTTCTATAATGGGGTTTAGCTCATTTTCACTGCTGTGTTTGTGCCGCTCTGCACACACTTGATTCCCTTATGGAGATATATCAATACATGGGTTTTAAGATTCTTATTACTCAGATATATTTCTCTGTGGTGTATAGGGTGTGTTGAGGCCAGTTCATTGAGCAAGGTGTAGATCTTGTCTAATATCTATTTGGTTTATTGAACGGTATCTGTGCTAATTTCAAACTCTGGTTTTATGCATCACCCCACCTCTCCTTTCCCCTTAAGCTGAAATAAGTGTGTTTTCTAAATGTGAGACACTGTTCTGTTCTGTAATTCATTTCTTGTGCAGCCATATTTACCCTCCCTCTATAAGTGATATCTTATGATATGTTTCTTTTTCTGTTTGACTTATTTCAAGTAGTATTATCGGACCTAAACCCACTCTTTATCCTTCTACTAGCCTTATTACATTGATTTCATGGTGAAGAGATATTCCATTGTACATAAGTACCACATCTTCTTTATCCATTGTTCTCTTTCCTGGGATATTTAAGGTGTACTGAAGTTGAGGTTCTTGTAAACAGAGTAGCCCTAAACTGTGGTGTGCTTGTGTCTTGTTGATTTTTAGACTTCCCTAGATATACTCCCATGATTGGAAGTGTCCTATGCTCTGTAGCTCTGTTTTTTAGATGATTTAGGAACCACCATACACTTCTCCAGAGTGGCTCTTGGCAGTTCACACACTGCCCATCAGCGTATAAAGGCTCCCTGTTCTCCATGGCCTGTCCTGCATTTCTGGTTTTTACAATTTTTTAGGATGGCCCTTTTGACCAGTGGGTAATGAGACTTCTTTGGTGTGCACATTTGCATTGCTTGCTTGCTTCGTTGCCCATAAAGTGTGCATGCGTTTTTTCCTGGATATAATCAGGAAAAAACGCATACGCCCTTTTGGGCCAACTGCATCATTGTCGAAATTCTGCCGCTTTTCATGTGCTTTAAAGACGAGTCCAATCTATCTCTTGAAATCTGTTTCTTGCAATTCTGTCTTGCATTCAGATCCTCTTCTTTGCCTTACCTCAACATATTTTTGGACGTTAGTTTTCATTTATAACTCTGCAGGTTTGTGAATTGCAGTGACCCTGAGCTCCATTTTTTAAGTTGCTCTTTTGTGAGCTGGCCTCAAAGCCGCAGGATTGCTTCAGGCCCTATTTTGGCTCGGGCGAGGCGGGCTGAGCCTTTTTTCAATTCTTATTCTTAATGGGAAATTAGAGTGATATGTGCCCGTCCAAACCCCTACAACTATTCTCTCATTGGTTCCCCCTCTTCCCGTTCATCCTCCTCACAATTTGCAAAATGTTTGAAACAGAAGTTGAAATGTGCTGATTCTCCAAGTGGGGAGATTCTAAGTAACGTGGCTGGAATGGTGAACAGGAGCACCAGGAGAGGATAAATGAGCTGCATTTTAGACACATCTCCCGATCACATGGTGTACAGTCCTCTGGGTTTTCCATGCATGTTTTAGCTGTAGGAAGATCCCTTGAACCTGCAGATTTGGGACCCATTGAATGGGTACCAGGTAGTATTACTTTAAAGGGTGTGCATTTCCTCACCCAACCTCACATTTCTCTTAGTGCAAACAGTTTCCAGCCTTATGTCTCATCCTGCTGTGGGTCTAGATGTGTTCAATCCATGTTGCATCACCGGCCCTGAGGAAAAGTTGTAAGAGGTTTTCTCTGTCTCTCTGTCGTTTATTTTTTTCAATTTATTACTATATTGGTTACAGCTGATTTTCAAAGCTCTGTTTCTTGCTGCTGTACATCCACTTGATTCACGTACAGAGAGACATCAGTAAATTCTTTTTCAGATTCTTACCAGTCGTATATATTCTTTTCCGGTGACTTGAGTGTGCTGAGTGCAGTTCTTTTAGCTACCGTGTAGGCCTTGTTGATTATCAGTTTGGTATTTGGAATGGTATCTTTGCTAATTTCAACCTCCTGGATGATGCCTCACCCCTCCCCACCTTTCCCGTTTAGCAGCCTTATGCGTGTTTTCTACATATTTGACTATGTTTTTGTTTTGTAAGTTATTTCATGTGTAGCTATTTTGGATTCCACCTTTAAGTGATATCTTATGATATGTGTCTTTTTCTTTTTGAATTATGTCACTTAGAATGATCATACGTAACTCCTCTGGAGTTGTTACAACTGGCCATATTTCATTGATTTCCAGGCTGAGTAATATTCCACTCTACATAAGTACCACATCTCTATCCATGTTTTCCCTCCAGAGACATTTAAGTTATATCCTAGTCGAGGATCTTTTAAACAGAGAGGCGGTAAATATTGGGGTGCCTGTGTCCTCTCGATTTTTGTTTTTCCCAAGATATACGCCCATGCGTGCAAGTGCCCTATGCTCTGTAGCTCATTTTTTAGATGCTTTAGTAAACACAATACACTTCTCCAGAATGGCCGTTGGCAATATACATTTCCACTATAAGTCTCACAGGGCTCCCTCTTCTCCTTGCCCTGTCCTGCATTTCTGTTGTTTACGCTTTATGAGGATGGCTCTTCTGACTGATCTGAAGTGATATCTTTTGTAGTATTGATTTCCAGTGCCCACCTGTTTGGTTGGCTAAAAAAGTGTATGCCCTTTTCTTGAATATATACAGAAAAAAACGCATACACCCTTTTTGGCCAACTGCAATGTTGGCAATGTTCAGCCCCTTTTCTTGTGCTTAATGGTGAGTCCTTTCTACCTCCTCAAATCCCTTTCCTGCCATTCTCCCTTGCTTACAAGTCCTTTTCTCTGACTTTCCTCAAGACATTTTTCAGTGATAGATATTTTCAACTCTGCAGTTCGTGAATTTTACTGCCCCTGAGTTCCATTGTTCAACTTGTGTTTATGGGAACTGACCACAAAGCAGTGGGATTTCCTCAAGCCCTATACTGTTTCCATGGGCAACCCTAGCCTTTGGTCAATTCGTCTTCCTGATTGGAAATTAGAGTGACATGTGCCTGTCTGAACACCTAGGACTTGTCTCTCATTGTTCCTCATCCTTCCGCTTCATCCTCTGGACAAATTCCAAACTGTACGCAACAGGATGTTGACAGTGCTGCCATCTCCAAGTTGGGAGACTGTTAGTAAAGACGCTGGAGGGGCGAACCCGAGCACCAGGAGATGAGGAGATGAGATGCCTTTTCCAAACTCTTCCCGATCAGACGGTATACCATCCTCTGGGTGTGACAGACATGTTTTAGCAGTAGGAAGAGTCCCATTCATGTAAGGAGAACACCAGGGCTTTTTCAAAATCAGTGTCTCCCCGAAACCCAAACTGGGGAATTTTTTAAGCTACGGCTACACATATGTTCATTAAGGGCCTTGGGAAGTAGGCAGAGTCCAAACTTTAGATGATTGAAGTCTTCAGGGTCAGAAGCACTCACCACCAGCTTCCCTTAGGTTACACTTTAACTGTCATTGATAGATGATGTCAATAAAAATATCTATTCTTTTTCAGATTATTTCCCCTTATAGGTTATTGCAAAATGTTGAGTGTAGTTCCCTGTGCTATACAGTAGTTCCTTGTTGATGATCTATTTTATACATAGCAGTGTGTATGTGTTAATCCCAAACTGTTAGTTTATCCCTCCTCCCACCTTTCCCCTTTGGTAATAATAAATTATAAGATTTTATACTTCTCAGAAATGGGAGAGCTGAAAGAGAGGTATCATTTTCAATGGAAAAGCATTTAAAACAAGATTGAAGCTTTAACCAAGATTATTAGATGTACATCTTTGGAAAGAAATCACTTCGTTTCTCTAATATTGACCTGACAAATAAGACAAACCTTTTCACTGAACTTGCTTATAATAAAGTGATGGAAATATCCAATGGAAGCGTTAGAAACATCTTATTTTACCCGAGCCTTATACACTGTTCTATGTTAACTACAGTTTGGCTCACACATCTGTTCATTGAGGTTACAATAGTCTCAATTTCTGTTACTGATCCTCCAGAGTGGACCCCAACAAGTGTCCCCCTGCGCAGTGTCATTGGGGCCAACAGATCGAGACTGAGTTTGGTTCACAAGCAAAGGAAACTTTATATTTTGATCAGAGAATGGAGAGGTGAGAGCATGCACTACCCCGTGGGCTGTGGGCTGGGCTGCTGTGTAGAGATCCTGTCAGAGTCAGTGGGAGGGAGGGGGCGGAGCTCTCGAGGGCCGGGTTGGCTGCAGCTCAGGCTCTATATCGCGGAGTCTGCACTGGGCCCCAGGAGCTGAGGTGTCGACCCAGCCATTCTGCACTAGGAAATCTGGTCTGAAGTGCCGGGTGTGGAACCTCTGCATGCGGGACCCTAGGAGCACATGAAATTAGACAAAGCACAAAGGATAAAAAAGGTTAGACTTGACTTTATTGCCCAGATTCTATTTTTATCTCCCAGGGATTTTTAATGGGCTTTGCTGGGGACAAACCCCTCCTCTGCCTTTTGTCCCGTTCCTCATTCTTGGAGTGCTGAGGGTGCAGACCCTTCTTCTGTAACTGCTGAGTGCTGAGTTGGGAGCCCTCATACCAAGGGGCGAGGGTCAGAGCTTCTCCCCAGCAGCCTCCAGGTGACGTTGATTGTCCCCAGGCCCCCTGCCTCCCTGCTCGTCCACCTGAGCACCAGCATTGGAAGCGTTATAGATTCTAATGACCTTTAAGGGTCCAGGAAAGAGATGTGCAGAGACGCTGTGGGGGCCGGTTTCACCCCGCCCCACATTTGTTCGGCCACCTTAGGCTGACCGTTTCTGCCAGCCTAGATGCTCTGACCAGTAGTCTGCGCTGTCTTCAATTAGGCCCCTGAATTAACGTACAAACAGCACCAGGTGTCAGAGCCCTGCCCGCTCAACTCCCAGACAGTCCAGGGTCAGTGGTGATCAAGGACCATGATGGCCACTGAGTCAACAGCCTTTTGAAGTAAACAGGAGTCCAGCCAGTCTTATTGGCCACCATCATCACGGTGTCTGTAGGCTTTTCTATGGTGACAGTGTGACATACGGTTCCCCCGCCAAGATTATTAGCTCCCCTCTGGGTGCAGTAAGTCCTGCAAGCAGTAGTCTACTCTTTTGGGACACACTCTTGTTGTTTTATGAGAGAAACTCCAGGTCAAGTGATGTTCACACGAGTCGTCATGGTGTCCTGTTGCCCCCGGTTATCTCTCTGGATGTTGGAGTTGGAGGGCCTCCTCACTCGAAGTTGGTGTGCCCACGGAGCAAACCCTGCAACTTCAGGGCATGGTTGGTGGTTAGGATCACCACGTGGGGTCCTTTTCCCTTAGGAGGGAGGTGGCCTTTTGGGCTGCTGATTTCCAGGTTTTTAGATACCGCCAGTATCTTGGCCAGATGCGGCAGTGGGCCAAGCCCCTTGGTGACCGTAGTTTATCCTACCTGGATGGCATTCTTGCATTGTTCCATTTCAAGTGGTCCCAGTTTTTGCACTAATTCTCCAATGGCGATTCACCTTTCACCAGGAATGTAAAGGTCAAAGGGTTTAGCTAAATTAGGGAGTTCCAGGGCAAGGGTCTGAATTGACTGCTCTTTCCATTCTTGAAAGGCCACTTCTGGATTCTATTCAAAAGGATCATCATCTTTTCCTTTCAGTGTTTCATATAATGGCCCAGCTAGTAGACTGCAGTTAGGGATCCAGAAGCAGCAAACCCTGGCCTCCCCAGGAACCCCTAAGCTGTCTTCTAGTTTTAGAAAGGAGTAAGGCCGAAAATTGTTTCTTCCCTTTCCTGGGATGGGCTTCTCCGACCTTCTGTGAGAATGAAGCCCAGGCAGGTCACCGCAGTCTGTGATATTTGAGCTTTTTCTTGGACAACTTCTATCCTTTATTGGCTTGGTAGTTCAGAGGCCTCCTTAGTAGGGCTGGCGATCAGAATGTCGTCTGCGTACTGAAGGAGGGTTTCCTTTTCCAGAGGTAGAACTTTTAGGTCTTTAGCTAAGGTTTCCCCAAAGATGGTGTGGGAATTTTTGCACCCTTGGGGCAAGACGGCCCGGAAGTATTGTTTTAGTTGTATGTTGAGTCCTGCCACTCACAAGCCAAAATTTCTTGTGACTCTGGGACTAATGGAATACAAAAGAAGGCATCATTGAAGACTAATACAGAATACCATGTCCTGGTGGTTGGTAGAATGACCAGCAGGGTGTAGGAATTAGGAGCAACTGGAGGTATATCCTCGGTGGCTTCACTGACTGTCCTGACATCTTTTACCAGGTCCCCAGCAGCCCATGGGGCTCTCGTGGTCAGACCAATCCCAGAATATGGAGCTCACCTGGGCAGGTACCCCAACCCCACCCCAGCCCACGGGGCTCTCGTGGTCAGGCCCCTCCCAGGATACAGAGCTACCCTTGCAGGTACCGTGGCAGGGCTGGGCACACAGGAACCGTGCACATAGCCCTCATTGCAGAGCACCCCCAGCTCACCTGTCGCTCAGAGCTGACACAGAGCACCTCAGAGCAGGACTTGAACTAACAAACAGCAGCTGCGACAGGTCTGTGACCCTGGGCATCACTCTGTGCGGCCTCCCTCCACCTGGTCTTCCAGAGACTTCCACTGCACCCGGGGCACCAGGCCTCTGTCTCCAACCACCACCCACCCCTCCTCTCCCTGACTCCTGGGTTCCTCTCATTAGGAGAGGGTTTTCTTGAAGTTGTCTCCCACTCATGGGCCAGATAAAATGATTAGAAAACAAGCCAAAGCTGCAGCCCCTTGTCTATCCTGACTCTCAGGAGCCCACACCTGTTCCTTGGACCTGGCCGGTTCAGCAATTTCCATTTTCTGCAACTGTGAGCCCCTGAGGGGTGATGATTGGCTGAGCTGGGCAGCCTAACCGTGCTGGCCAGCCCTCCCCAGGTGTGCCTGGGTTGAGATCAATATAAATACCACTCCAGGCAGCAAGAGCCCCTGCAGCCGTGCCTGACGCCATTTTCTCTGCCCTGTCAGCAGTCTCGGGGCTGGGCTGGTGGGAGGGAGTGAGAGGCCACGGCTTTGTGGGTGGCCCAGTGTGAGTGGGGCTCTGCTGGACTTTCTGCAGCAGTTGCCAGGCTGCCACCTGCTAAAGAAGAGGATGTGTCACCCATACCTGCTGCTGGAATTTCTCCCTGGGCAGAGGTGAGGAAGGAAAAAAGCAGTGGGGGCAGGGACAGGACGGGTATCTCAGGCAGGGAAATGGAAATCTTCCAGAAGAGCACCCAGGGCCAGGACCATCCTGGCTGGCCTGCAGGCACCAAGTCGGCCGGCATGCTGTCACTCGTGTGGCTCTATGGCCCTTCCTCTAGGCTTTCAAGTCCTTGTATATATTCAGGTGTTTTACCTGGCACGGGTGGGAATAGTTCAGCAGCAACTGGCCTGGGGCTCAGCTCACGTTTACTCACAGATGCCTCGGCACGGTGCCCCAGCTTTGCAATGAGGACGCTTGTTGCGTGGGGGCTGCTGGCTGAATGGGAGATGATTCCCCACCACTGACCAACTTCAGAATTGTTTACAACTGGAGCAAGTGCCCTGATACGGTTTTCCTCTGTGGAACTGGAGGGTTCTGTGTTTTTTTTCTCTTTTTCGTTTTTGGTTCAAGGTAGATTTTATTCCTCTTTTTTGTATTTACAGATATAAGCATGGAAATAATTTATTCATATAAATACATGTATGTGAAGGGAATAATTGTTTTTTCTGTTTTATTTTTTAAATTTTATTTCTTTTCAATTTTGAATTTTATTTTATATTTTTATACAGCAGGTTCTTATTGGTTATCTATTTTATACATATAAATGTATACATGCCAATCCCAGTCTCTCAACTCCTCCCACCACCACCCCCCCAACAGCTTTCCCCCCTTGTTGTCCATACATTTGTTGTCTACATCTGTTGCTCTATTTATGCCTTGCAAAATGGTTAATCTGTACGGTTTTTCTAGGTTCCACATACATGCATGAATATACAAGATTTGTTTTTCTCTTTCTGACTTACTTCACTCTGTATGACAGTCTCTAGATCCATCGACGTCTCTACAAATGACCCAATTTCATTCCTTTTCATGGCTTAGTAATATTCCATTTTATATATGTACCACAGCTTTATGCATTCGTCTGTCTGTGGGCATTTAGGTTGCTTCCATTACCTCGATATTGTAAATAGTGATGCAATGAACATTGCGGTGAATGTCTCTTTTTGATTTATGGTTTTGTCTGGGTATATGTCCAGTACTGGGATTGCTGTATCATATGGTAATTCTATTGTTAGTTTCTTAAGAAATTCCATATTGTTCTCCATAGTGAATGTAACAATTTATATTCCCAACAATAGTGGAAGAGGGTTCCTTTTCTCCACACTCTTTCCAGCATTTATTGTTTGTAGATTTTCTGATGATGCCCATTCTATCAGGTGTGAGGTGATACCTCATTGTTGAGTCCATTTTGTTGAGCAAGGGGTAGGTCTTGTCTATTACACATTTGGCTTATGGAACAGTATCTGTGCTAATGTCAAACTCTGGTTTTATGCAGCACCCCAACTCACCTTCCCCCTTAAACAAGCATAAGTTGGTTTGCTAAACTTGAGACCCTGTTCTGTTTTGTAATTCAGTTCATGTGTAGCCAAGTTCACATTCCGTGTATTAGTGATATCTTATGATGTTTCTTTTTCTGTGTGACTTATTTCAGTTAGAATCATCATACCCGAATCCACTCATTATGCTGCTACGGGCCTGATGACATAGATTTCATTGCTGAGTGATATTGCATTGTACATAAGTACCACAACTTCTTTATCCATTTTTTTACATTCTACGATATTGAACTTGTACCGTAAACAAGGTTCTTGTAAAAAGAGCTGTCCTAAACATTAGGGTGGCTGTGTCTTTTTGAATTTACTTTTCCTAAGCTACAGCACCATAAGTGGAAGTGCCCTAGGCTCTCTTGCGTTGTTTTTTAGATGTTTCAGAAAACACCATACACTTCTCCCGAGTGGCTGTTGGCAATTTACATCCCGCCCATCAGCATAACAAGGCTCCCAGTTCTCCATGACCTGTCCTGCCTTTCTGGATTTTACACTTTTTTCAGATGGCCCTTTTGACCTTGGGGAAGTGAGACTTCATTGTAGTGCAGATTTCCTTTGCAAGCTTGCTTGGTTGGCCAAAAAGGGCGTATGCGTTTTTTCCTGAATATATTCAGGAAAAAACGCATACGCCCTTTTTGGCCAAGTGCATCATTGTGGAAGTTCTGCCTCTTTTCCTATACTTTAAATGCAATTCCAGTCTACCTCCTGAAATCGGATTCCTGCAATTCTGCCCGGCTTTCAAGTCTTCCTGGCAGCCTTACTTCAGTATATTTTTGGACGATAGCTGTCATTTATAACTCTGCAGGTTTGTGAATTACAGTGCCCCTGAGCTCCTTACTTCAACTCGCTTTCTTGTGAGCTGGCCGCAACACCGCAGGATTGCTTCAGGCCCTAATCTCGTTCCGGCCGGGACGCTGAGCTTTTGGTTAATTCCTATTCCTGGTGCAAAATGAGAGTTAAATTTTCTCGTCCAGACACGTCCAGCTAGTCTCTGATTGTTTCTCCCTATTCCTGTACATCTTCCGGAGATATTCCAAACTGGGCCAAACAGGAGGTTAAAGGCACTGACTTTCCAAGTCAGGAGAGTGTTAGTAAAGCGTCTGGAATGTTGCACCCGAGTACCAGAGGACGAGAACTGAGACATATTGGAACACGTCTCCTGATCACACGGTTGATCATACTCTGGGTTCCACATGCATGTTTTAGCTGAAGGAAGAATCCCTTAAACCTGGAGATTTGAGACCCATGGAATGGTACCATGCAATATGATTTCAAAGGGTCTTCATTTGCTCAACGGACTTCTCCAATCCTATCACTGCTGCGTTTATGCCCCTGAAAAGACGCTTGATTCTCTTTCAGAGACATAGCAATCCATAGGTTTTAAGATACTTACTAGTCAGGTACGTTCTTAGGCGTTTAATATGGGGTGTTGAGTCCATTTCGTTGAACAAGGAGTAGTTCTTGTCTATTCCATATTTGGCTTAAGGAACTTTATCTGTGCTCATTTCAATCTCTGGTTTTAGGCAGCACCCCAACTCACCTTTCCCCTTAAGCAAGCATAAGTTGGTTTTCTAAATTTGAGACCCTGTTCTGTTTTGTAATCCAGTTCCTGTGTAGCCAAGTTTACATCTCGTGTATTAGTGATATCTTATGATGTTTCTTTTTCTGTGTGACTTATTTCAGTTAGAATCATCATACCTGAATCCACTCATTATGCTGCTACGGGCCTGATGACATAGATTTCATTGCTGAGTGATATTGCATTGTACGTAAGTACCACAACTTCTTTATCCATTTTTCACTTTCTGCGATATTGAACTTGTACCGTAAACGAGGTTCTTGTAAACAGAGCCGTCCCAAACTTTGGGGTGGCTGTGTCTTTTTGATTTTAATTTCCCTAAGCTATAGGACCATAAGTGGAAGTGCCCTAGGCTCTGTTGCTTTGTTTTTTAGATGTTTCAGGAAACACCATACACCTCTCACGAGTGGCTCTTGGCAATTTACATCCCGCCCATCAGCATAACAAGGCTCCCAGTTCTCCATGGCCTGTCCTGCCTTTCTGGATTTTACACTTTTTTCAGATGGCCCTTTTGACCGGGGGGAAGTGAGACTTCATTGTAGTGCAGATTTCCTTTGCAAGCTTGCTTGGTTGGCCAAAAAGTGCGTATGCGTTTTTTCC